>NC_140951.1:108159302-108411802 GCF_014529385.1 Adiantum capillus-veneris
TTTGCAAAATGTTAACATATACCTACCCTCTTCATCACTAGATTCTTCCTTGAAGTCCTATTCCTCCCTTTCCTTCATCCTGTCCCTTGGCTCTCTCCTTATTTGCATGAAGGTCTCTACCCGGCCCTCCTCCCACAAAAATTGGTGGCTTCCTAGGGTTGACTTCATTGACACTAGTTCCCAATTTGTTGAGTGGGCTACCTCTTGGTCTCTCACATGATAAAGTTTGCAAATTCCATAGTTCTCCAAGGAAACCTTGGTGTTAAATCCTTTGACCCTCTTACCATTTTTAGTGAGTTGAGAATGAAAAGTATATTTTGACTACTCTAAGTTGAAGAGGTTACAATTGACATAGCTTGGGCATGCTTGGCTGACCACATATCACAACATGGGTTCATTTGTTTTAGTTATTCACTCAGGTATAATTTGCTCAAAAAATCTTGCTTGGGCTATGGTAAGACTCCATTCATGATAGCCACCCCATCCACATCTTCTTGCACATCAGTGAAATTGAACTTTTCATTACAAAATCAACTTATCAATAGCCTTAATTATATTAAAATTTCATTCAAATAGCCCATTGAAATAGTGTTGAAGCATCAAACTGGTAGATTCAAAAAATGTTTTTGTTTTATACCACCAAATCATGATTTTAGCCTCAAGAAAGTATATAGATGCTCATTAAATAATACTACATATCTAGCGAGGCAATCCTTCCAAGTGTAGGTTCTGTTGAATCCTTCTGCCAGTTTCTCAATCATTTCAATTTCCTTCCACCTTGTATCTATCATCTCATCAGTTGTGAGTGTGAGGAATAGATCCAGTAGGCCCCACATATCTACCATTGCAATGAGGTCGGATAAGTTATTTTGATGCTAGGGTGGTGTCCCAGGCATACTCGATGACAGATTGTATTGGAAAATGTTTCTTATTGCATCATGAGTAGAAGCATTCTTGTTCTTCCTCTTGTACGTGTCTAAGTCATGTTGCATCATCATGTTGCTATAAGAATTTGCTATCATTATTGCTTGCTTGACGTGATAGTTGCCATGGAAAAACAAGACTAGGAATGGGAACATGGCGATCTGTATTGTGACACATCTACTTTAGAATTGTTGGTGGGTATCCCATCATATCAGAATATTACGCTGTGTTCAATGAGCCCTACCTCATCTCATAGCTTGATAGAGCCAATAATTTGTGCATGTCCATCCTACTAATGTTTTTTTTCTTGGAGTAATGTACATGTTGTGCAAAGTTTCTTGATCATGCATAGAATTTTCTTATAGGTAGCACGCATAAAGGGAACTTTTTGTGGGGATGTTTCACGATAGTCTTGTACATTTTTATGATTGGATTGTTCAATATATTGAATGCTAAGATGTCTGATAATAGAGAGAAAGTAATACTATTGTCTAGATTATAAGAGTATGTTCACTATTCCAATAGAATCAAAGTGTTTTCTAGCAATGATCTCTTGTTAAGGAGCTCTACCATGACAAAATTGATAATGTTGCTAGCAATAATAGATATATCTATCATACTTAGAAATTGAGTGTGAAGGTGATGCAAGCTCAAAATACATTGTGTATAATTTTAAAGAAAGACCGTGATACTTTGCATTTTTGTTGTTCTTTCATAGCTAGAGCTCTTTGACCAATGGACTATAACATTGTGGATCTTTTCTCTATCCAATAAGATCCACAACGTTTAAACACGTTGAAATGTTTTCTAAGTTTCCAATAAGATCCACAACGTTTAAACACGTTGATCTCTAGAGATGGAGTAATGCTTCTTGATGTACTACTGAATAATGATTGCCATTATTTTAGCAATATATGTGTTTTGAACCATGAAGATGTAGTAGGGAGGACCTAGGTATTAAGTCTACTTTTCTCTTTTTAATAGTCCACTCCTTTGCTTATTGCCTCTTTCTTTTTCATAGAAGACTTTAATTTCCCATTATACTTTGACGTATTATTCAAGCACCACTTTCAAAAGAAATATTTATATGAAGATGTGTATATCTCGTAAAAATAAATAATAATCTTAAAATTATTTTTTCTTTTAAGGGAGTTCTGTTGTAAATTGTCGAATTTGTTAAATGAAGAACAATGCAATATGTGCTTGCATGGTTGTGCCCAAAGAAGAAAAAGAAAAACCCATGCGCATTTATGTTGAGGAGGCACCCAATTATTATAAATTGTAGGTAACATGCCCTTCCCCCGTATACTTGTTTTCTCCTCCAACATTGAAGGGGCATTATATGATTTTGCTCTAGTGTTAGGGTCAATTGGTTTTTATTCTAATAAATACACTATTACATGTTATTTCATTTGAAGCCTTTGCTATGGATATAAACAAATTTCTTCTTGTACAATTTAGAATTTAACCAAATTATTAGTATCTTTATAATGTGTCTTCTAACTCTTGAATTCAAGGCATGTTACCTTATGATGTTCGAACACTTTCCTTTATTTTTTGCATCTTGAATAGAGTATTGAGGTCTCATGCATCATCAGTTGTAGCATGAGGGATTTTAGCCATAGGGACAGTGTTCAAATGACTCACACAGAGCATGATGAATGTAGGGATGACCAAATTAAATATGATGAGTAGAGAGAGTGAAGTAGAGGAGATCACAATGATGAAGAAGATCAAAACAAGATTTGCTATACACAATCTTAGTGAGTGGCTCTAATGTCTGTAGCTAATAGGGATGATGAAGAATTTTCTTCTAGACTTCTAAGAGAAATTCTTATGTATAAATGGATGTTTTTTTCCAATAACACCCCTGAATACTAATATCACTATGAAGTATTTTTCCCATATCAGAATCTTGTGTATTACCAAATGCGTTCAAGATGCAAGGGTAGGCGATTGAATACGGAGAGATGCCCTAGGTTTGCATTCGTTGAAAGTAGCTCAGATTTCCCTGGCCTATCCATCTTGGGCATATCCCACAATGAGTGCACTCCAAGAGAGGACATTCAAGATAGGGATCTTGAATGTAGCTCAGATTTCCCTGGCCTATCCATCTTGGGCATATCCCACAATGAGTGCACTCCAAGATAGACATTCAAGATAGGGATCTTCAAGATAGGGACCTCCTCAAGCACTCTTTGTGTTTTTTGAATGACACAACATTTGGTATACATGTTGACTAAGAATTTTCCAATATCAATGAAAATTGTTTTTCCTAGATCATCATCTTGTGTAGTGCAACATGTCTTCTCAAGATGCAAGTATATATCATTGCATCTAGTGAGATGCCTTTGCTTTGCATTCTTTGAAAACAATCTACATCTTTTTTGTCACACACATTTTGGCATAAATGCCGACCAAGGCATTGCCAAGCATGATGTCTCATTAGGGAAATTTTGGACTCTCAATTGGATCCTATAAGGACTTTGACTTTCGTGCCTCGCATAGCCACACCCTATCTCATGTCAAAGGTAATTGTTTTCCAATGTAGTTGGCTAAGATCTCCTTAGTATAGGTGAATCAATTTGCTACCCTTTGACTCCTGTTCTTGTCTTCTAGTCTTAAAGACTGACTAGTAGTCTATACCCTTGTCTTCTAGTCTTAAAGATTGTCTAATAGTTAGTACTGAGATAATACACCTGGTCATTGTAACTTGGGTTGGGACTTGAGATTTTGGTTACATCATCCCTATCAAGCACCAAACCACAAGGATGATGTGGCCAAAAGTTCCAACCCAAGTTATAACCTAAAGTAGCAACCAAACACCACTTTTGGCATGTGCATAGTAGAGTATATTTGCACAAACATATGTACAAGTAAATATATACACATGCAATGGGAAGATTTTCTAATGTGATGTTGGGTTTCAAATATGATAGACCGTGTACAAATTGTAAATAGTCAAGTTTGTGTGACGGTAGTCATGCGCAAGTACATACCTAGATAGGGTGTCGGAGCCTTGGATGTGGTGTCAAGTGGCTCCTTTTGGATCTATGGTTTGTTTTTAAGCTCTTTGGAACATAAATAGTTCAAATGGGAAATGTGGATATGCTCATATTACCATAAAAGTTTGACACATATGATATCTGTCTATTTGCGACACTCGATATCATTAGGGAAATTTTGGACTCTCAAATGATGCCTATCAAGACTTTGACTTTTTTGTGTACACACTTGGCCACTTGAGATGGTCACATACATCTAGCTTTAATCAATCCCGGTTCTCCTGATAGTGTCTCTCTAGCTTTGTATTCTCCCATTGGCACTACAATCAGTGTCCTCTCGGTTACTCTTTTATCTAGTCATTTTGTTAGATCTCGTGTGAAAATCGGAGGGGTTCTAGTTGCGTAAATCAAATCATGTGCTTCACTGCCCCTATGTGTGTTCAAAGAAGCTCTAGACCCCAATGATCCCATGGGTCCTACATTTAAGAATCATTGGCGACCAACTAAATCTTCCACTCTCATTCTTACGGGACTTACATATCCATTTTTTGGTCTCGTTTGGGTGGTTGTGGGTCTAAATTTCTCGAGGGCTACATAATATTGATGGAGTGGTCCACCAAAGTATGTATATCGTTCCAACTCCTTATGGTCTATAGAAGAGTATTCACGGACATGTTTATCAATCATTACTACTTGGATATTTCTCCCCTCAGTGTATGTAAAAACATACAGTCTCTTATGGTCTGCCAACTCCTCAATGCGGAGTTCATCACATCTACAATAAAGTGTTTGTTCGGCATTATTGAATTTATACAGCCCCACGTAAGTGTTGTCTGTATTTATCCATTTTGTCTCACTAACACGCCTGAGCATAGCATTTTGCTTGTCCAACTTGGGTGGTTCCTCCACTAAATCCTCATCTACTTTGTCCAGCTTGCTTCCAGTCAACCCCCATTTGCCAACAATGAAGGGGTTATGCACGGCTAGATACATCATTCCTTTTCAATCAAAGTATATATCTTTATTATAGTCCACATCTACAAGGTCCTTGAACTTGCTTGGTTTGTTCTCCAATTTAACATAGTACCAGTCCATACCATCCTTATAGATTTTAGCTTTCAACTCTTTCTTGAATTGAAATTTTACATACAATAGCTTGACATCCGATTCTAGCCTAGAAGGACCTGCCCCCGTGGAAGTTACTTTCTTAAAGCTCACCATGTTGAATCCCTCAGCCATCATGGTGTATGTTTTTTACAATGATGTATCAAACACAGCTTCCTCTATAATGGTTTCTAGCGGATGTAGTGTTTTTTGATTCACACTCTTTGTAGGAAATGACTATGGAGTGCAAGAGAGGGATGGAGAGATGGGGAAGGGGATGAGCATAGACACATATTGGAGCATTAAAGAGTATTAACTCTCTTCTCCTTATTTTGTATATAACCAAAACAATAGAAGTACATTGGTGGTCGTCCGGTCATAACCTGGCCATGGGGCCTGAAACCCAGCAATCAATCGCACCAAACCAAAGGGTGTTGGATGTTTTGGTAAAAGGGGCTTGCAGTGTCCTTTTCCTCATAAAATGTGCTCCCACCATGGCTTGTGGTCGCTCATTTGAGATGAAAAGGACATTGTAGACCTAATCACTTTTTTTTTCCAATTGTGGAGACCTAATCACTTTGAAATAAAGACATTTTGTGAAGGCTTTTAATTTTTTATTATATCCAATAAGAACCAAAAATGCAAAGTTATTTTTAGACGGGAACAATCAGTGAGCCAAGTTAATGTAATGCTCTTTGTACATGCCAAAAACGGGTTAATGTTAAATTTTCATCTCATACTATAAATGTTAAACCAAACACCTTTTTAAAATAGATTTTTAAAAAAATCTCTCTCTCTCTCTCTCTCTCTCTCTCTCTCTCTCCACACACACGCATATATATAAAGTTATCTCCTCAAATACATTAACAACTATGAAAAAACATTTCAATATGTTCGAATTCTTTATTGTGAAAGAGTACTTTAATAATAACATGCATGATTCTTTAAGGCTCCAATCTCCCTCCATAGCAAAATGAGATGGAACAAGGTGTATTGTAAAGAGGGATGCTTTTAGATCCCTTTTAATGAGGTTCTCTAAGAATGCATATGCGTTTAAACATTTAACAACTCAAAATTGTTTGAAATGTGAAATTCTAAGCTTTGTAAGTAAATTTTCAATTAAAATTGATAATTACACATTTCTAGTTTTTGTAGGTCCTAATTGTTATGGCTGAATTTTGCATACTTTTAATTATAAATTTCAATTAATAGATTAAATTTTCTAGATCTTCCTTTACATTAAGGGCTTAGTAAAAGATTTTATTAAAAAACACTCCCCCCCCCCCCCCCTCCCCTCTCCTCCTCCTTCTCTCTCTCTCTCTCGTGGAGATCATTATGAATTTTTTCTTTTTTAAAGTAAATTTTAAACTCTCGTGACCTCTCAATAGTCACTTTTTTTTTTTCTTTTGAAGGCCCTTGAAGACTTCACCTTGTTCTTTTTGAGCCTCATTTTGTACATATGACAACCTCCCTCAATTATCCTTTGTTTTTTGGCCTGCCTCGCCACTTTCTCTCTCTCTCTCTCTCTCTCTCTCTCTCTCTCTCTCTCTCTCTCTCTCTCTCTCTCTCTCGGAAATTCTCTTCTCTCGCTTCCTTCCCTTTTGTTTTTTTCTTTTTTTTGCCAAAGTTACAATTGTGAGTTATTGAATTCTTCCAAAAGAAATGTACAAAGCACCCTCAAGCTTGTGTCTAAAAAGTATGTAATTAAGAGTGTTTGCAAAACATCGGGGTCTTTGAATTAATTTTAAGTGCCTAAGAACGGCACGCGCTTGTGAATTTCTCACAAGTTCTTGATATAACACAAAGTAATGATATAGCTAGAGGGTATGTTGTGGAGGCTATAGCTAGAGGGTATCTAGTTGGTGATATCAAGGTGCCCATAACCTTATGAAGGGGTAGAAGCATGGATTATTCCTATGGCCTTGCCAAGGCTATAGAGTTATGGTTTATTCAATATTTTGGCACTCTATCTAAGCCCTATTATGTGAGTTTTTGACATTGTGTAGTCTCTCTTTTGTAAGAGCATTTTTTTTCATTTTGACGCTTTATTTTGTTGTCGATCTTAGGTCAAGAGAGTTGGCATAGCACCAGGTTTATGATGGTAGCATTATTGAATTAAATGCATACATGTAATGGAATAATTATGTGATTATGAGCTGATGTTCATGGAGCATAGGTGGTGTTATACTTTAAGAATTGCAAGTCTACATTGGTGCACATCCTCAACCTGTGTGCACAACCTTGATGTATGAAGCACATTGTGCTCTCATATAGTTCATTTGTGCCCTATATGTGGGGTAGTTTGAAAGATGGTGCTTGCAGGTGCAACTTGTGGGTATTGCAAGATTGAGATCATCGACTTCCAGGATGATGTCAATGAACAACTTGAATCATTATAAGGAAGTACTATCTTTCTTGTTTTGACACTTTTGTGGGATTATCAAAATAATCTAGAAATTAATTATCAAACAAGCATTAACTATCTAGTTTTATGTATTTCAGCATCTTATGGCCCCTAGAGGAAAGAAACGCATTGAAATATGAACAGAAATTGAGGAATTGAAGCTACTCTAGAGTTACATTTTTGCCTATAGCTTGGCCAATGCGATCATGGATTTGGGAAAGCTTGTGGGAGGTCTCATGAGCTTTAACACCGAATGGCATGATGGAAAAGCATGTCTTGTTGCCATAAGCCATCCTGATTATGCGGAGAGAAATCTCGTGGAAAATAAAGCTTATGATTTATTGCAAACCCAAAAAGCATTACATGTACAACAGCTCCATGAAAGACTATTTTAGGCTATATTATCATAACCAAAATATTTAACACTAGACTTGTAATGAGCCACAAAAATGGCTCACACCAGGATTCTAGTAAATGAAAAGTAAC
Source organism: Adiantum capillus-veneris (assembly GCF_014529385.1). Classification (NCBI taxonomy): domain Eukaryota; kingdom Viridiplantae; phylum Streptophyta; class Polypodiopsida; order Polypodiales; family Pteridaceae; genus Adiantum; species Adiantum capillus-veneris. The sequence goes on from NC_140951.1 coordinate 108,167,226, forward strand.
TTTTGTATATGGCATCAAAATTTCATGAAACTTCTTAACTATGGACTCAAGATATGAAAAAGGTTTTTAAACACACAATTACACGAAAATCTCAAAAATAAAATATTTTACTTTTCTAAAATTAGTAAATTTTACGTAAAACTGCACTTCAACACTTAACTTGGAGAAGTAAAAAATGTCGGCAGTCTTTGTATATGGGTTAAAAAATCTTGGTACATCTATCACATACCTATTGATGGATTTTCAAAGAAGTTTGGGCGTGCTTAACAATGATTTGGTTTACTTTCTAAAGAAAGAAAAATTTGTCCATTCGCACAAATTAGTTGTAGAAGATGGCAATGGAAAGACACCTTTAGACCTTCAATTAGCTCTGTACTATTTTTTAGGGGAAATTACCAAAATACCCCCTCTAATTTAAGGAAATTCCCAAAATACCCCTCAAATTTCAAAAATTCCCAAAATGCCCCCGATAGTTTGTCATAAATTCCCAAAATGCCCTTCAAATTTTTCAAAATTCCCAAAATACCCCTGGTTGTGAGACGAAATTTCTCGAAAAATAAATTTTTTTGTAGGTCTTCACAAGAAGAATGATTGTCTATCATACAAGATGCTAAAATTACAATTTGAGTTGGTTACGTAGGCTTTGGAGATGAATTTCTTCATTATTTTTAGACATAATTGCCTTTTTTGCGATGGTAACTGGTGACAAATTACATGCTGAACACTCAAAAACAGATCTCAATTGTAAAAAACAAATGAAGATTAGAAAATCTTGAACATTCCAACCAAAATAGATACAAGGGTATTTTGGGAATTTTTTAAATTTGAGGGGTATTTTAGGAATTTCCTCAAATTAGAGGGGTATTTTGGTAATTTTCCCTATTTTTTATCAATTCATATTGAGTGTTGATCATAATTCCCTGAAATCATTTTCTATTTAGATAACTAACATAGTGTTGATTCTTTTTTTTATAAAACTCTCAAAAAGCCACAAAAAGTGGTTGATCTTTTACAGGACTAGTGTTAAGATATAATCTACTCGCCATTGTGAGTTGTGCCAAAAAAACAAAAAGACTTTTTTAGGCTTCACAAGTTCTACATGAATAAGCACACGGACATCGTATTTTTAATATATATTTCAATGTCATTTTCACATATCCATGAACTTGTGGCTTTATGATCAATGAAATTATTTATACAGAGCTGGCTAAATGCTTACCGAACTGATGGCGTTGCAAGCTCAAGGGGGTCTACCTTGAGAAATGTGAGTGTAGCACGTGAGGGGTTTTCTAAATGTTAAAATCTTTAAAAATACCTCTTGAAACAAGTGATATATGACTACTTTTAGAAGGTGGACACCTTGGGTTTGTAGGGTGTTGAAAGGCTATCTCTTAACCTACAACAAAGCTTCCATCATTTGCACTCTCAAACAATTGTCAACGTTTAGAGAAGGTTAAAGCTGCAAAATCACAAAATCATGCCACTTTGTCTCTCTCTCTCTCTCTCTCTCTCTCTCTCTCTCTCTCTCTCTCTCTCTCTCTCTCTCTCTATTTGAAAGTTTAAGGAAATTCTTAATGCTTAAGCAAAGTTTGATCAAGCCTAAAATAGAGGACAAAAAGGCCTATGCTGAGATTTTTTAAAATATCATTTGTATATTTTGTATTTGAAAATAAGCTATTTTAACCCAAAAGAGAGGTGGGTAACTGAATTTTAAAATGTCTTTTCCTCATCTCTCACTTAGTTCTCATTAAAAGAAGCACTTTTCAGCTCCCCTTACCAAAAAATAAGATTTTGCAGATTCTCTCATTGCATTCTCTCTCTAAAACATGATCCAACTCTTTCTCTTTTCTCCGCTTTTCTCTCTTGTCACTTCCACCTCCCAATCATTAAGAGCCTGACATTCTATGCTGCATATATTTGGCAAAAAGTGCAGATCCTCCAAGGTTGCAAATCTACTCTCCCTCACTCAATTCCTTTAATGTCTCTCTCTCTCTCTCTCTCTCTCTCTCTCTCTCTCTCTCTCTCTCTCTCTCTCTCATGATTCTCCCTCTCCAACTCCATGTGAGAGCAATGGATAACTGCATTAGCTCTATGTGCAGTAACATTTCTCTCTCTAAAGCTCTCATGTGATCAAAAAATTGAATTTAAAGGAGATTGAGTTGCATTCCCTCTCTTTCTTTCCTCCACAATATAATCCTTTTCTATTATCTCTGAGTACTCTCCACTTTTTTCCTCCATAGCTAGATTTCTCTGCTTGTAGTAGTCACCATTACATATTCTCTCTCTAATTTTCTTGATTAGCTAACAAACATGTCATTTAATCCCCCTCCACTGCAAGACATTACTAATAGGCCAAAACAATATCAATTAAATACTGATTTGAAGAAGGAATATGCTACTGTGAAACTTGGCACATTGAGTCCCAATGCTGCAGATTTGCTATGGAGCATTGGGTGCAAGGCAATTAACTTATGGGATGATAGCCACATTTACCCTGGTAATCCAATGACCAATGCACCACTACCCTTCTGTAATGTCACTGAGCTTCTGCGTTTTATTGAAGATGGAAGAGGTGGAATGTTTGGCTAGTGCTGGAGATTGTATTAAGCTTTCCTCAATGAAAGGGAAGCAACTAAACATCTCTTTGCTGCCTATTCATCATGGCAAGAGAAGTCTGCAAAAGATCTATAAAAAATGAGAGATAAACCCAACAAGAAGACGAAGAAACTAAAGGATGAGATGACAAATGTCAATAAAAAAGTACAACAACAAAAAGAAGAGCAGGAGCTTCGACTAGACAATTATGTTCAACTACAATACACTTCACAAAATATGCGTCAACGAATCGATCATCGCACACACGTTCCCCTGGGCTATCACATTCGTAAGCGCAAGAGACAAGCAATTTCCTTGCTATCCTTAAGTGGTGGATCTCAAAAGAAACGTGTCCGTCAAAATCGCTAAGAATACAAATGCGAGCTTCTAATTTCCTACATTTTTTACAAGGTTCAATATGCAAGAACTTGTCTCAAATGATGATGGGCATATATTACGATTCTCAAACAACAGGACATGCTCTGCTACAGCATATCATCAAGCCAAAGGAGTTCATTGAGCTACTGGATGATCTATCCAATGTTGGCATTGTTGATGTTATGTAAATTTGCGGGCAAAGGTATTTTAGTGAGCTCAAGAGCATTGTGTTGCCTCAAGAGATAATGTAGGTGTGTGACAACGTAGGAATAAGTTTCAAGGCCTATGAATCTTTGTATAGAAGTGTCACACTTGGTCATCAAACAAAAGGTTTGTTTAGGTTTTTTCCAACACCTTACAATGTTAGTGCTGCAAAAAAAAGCGCCAATAATGATGTTGCAAGCTTGTTGGGTGGACTGCAGTACGTGGAGGATTGCATGCCACCATTAGAAGACAACAAATAATTCTGCTACGTTGAGTTCAACAATTTGTATGTTGACTTGTTGAAGCTCCAAGAGTCAATGATTAAGATTCTATCAGGAAGAGTGTGATGGCAAAGTGATTTTTGTTATGAAGCTTGATGAGTGCCAAGTTGTTAAAGGTCAACGGCTTGAAAAGATAAGTGCTACGTTGATGAGTAGGGCCTTAGCGGGTGTCTTTGTTGAGCTAAATGCCAATGATAAGGGAAACACGTGTTTAAATGTTTAGTCAGAGAAGAATAGATAGTGGTTTGGCAGCATTTCATCTCCCACATGAGACACATGAGTCCCAAAAATGGTATTTCAATCACACCGCAATCGTGACATCATTCAACAACAAAAAGAAGGACACTGATTCCATGTTTCAGGCCTTGGAACGTTCCAACTTTAGTGGAATCTTAAAAGTTGGAAGCTTATATGAGACTTGAAAACACTCAAGTGTATGCTAGGGTGCAAGCAAGGTGCAATGACCCTCTTTCCATGCATTTATTGCTACCACAGTAAAGTCTCAATGGGAACTGAGGGCAAGGGTGCAAAGACCAGAAAGTCAAAAGATGGTAAGGGTAAGGGTGGAAAAGTTACATTCAACTCTGTTTAAGGTGTACCCACTACCTAAACAGTGGGCAAAGCACTCCAAGAATGGTTTCAAGGTACCCTGAGTTGTGACTAGTAAGTTCCCTCTAATCAAAACATGGAGGATCCAAATTGGGATCCTATTCTTCCAATACCACTGATAAATGTGCATGTGTGCACCCTTCATGCTCGTCTACAAATTCTTGACAATCTGCTTATGCTCCATATTAATTACGCTTGGAATATGGAGCCTGTAGAAATAAGAGAGAAGTGTATACAAGAACTTGAATTTATTCTATCAAGCGTTTGTCTAAATGGAGGTGAAATTGAGCTATCAAAGAATAAGAAGGCATCTAGAAGCACACAAGATCACCCTAATAAAGTATGTATGGGTGGTAGTAAAGCTAGGCATTTTCTTTCGAACTATTCTGACTCCCAAAGTCCCAATGAGTTTTAGGTGTGTAAAAAGGTGTGTGCCATTACCACTTACAAAGGTAGCAAAGTAGCCCTAGGAATTAAGCGTGCTTGTGTGTGGCAGTCTACTGATGATATATTTTGTCTTCTCAAAAGGACAATGCTAACCGATGATGAGATATCCACCTTAAATCTTGTAATCAATAGTTTTACAATGCAAATGGTGGATGTTTGGGGGAAGAAACACATAACACATTACATGGTGTGTTGAATAGTTGCTTTTTGCACTCAAAATGCATTTGTGTGCGAACTAAAATTTGGTTTTTTCTTCAGCACATTCTTTTTGCACATAGTGCATTTTTTATGGACACCTACAGTTCATTAGGCATTTGGAGCAGCCAAGAAATGTAGCACTCACACTATCAAGCAAAATCGGTCTATTTTTAAAATACACAACATGGGGGTGGCAGGAAAAAGAGCAATGCCCTTTACGAGATGTTCAATTGGTTCTACATAGTTTTAGCAAAGAGAGAGAGAAAGAAGACTAGAGAACAAAGAAGTTTCAAATATATAATAGGGAAAGTGGTTAGCTTGAGACGATCACAATCATATCATGCTTCGAGTGCAAAAGATCAATTTTGGCATTGGTTGGAGACAAGGCGGCGTTATGGAAGGAGTTGGGTGGAAATCTAAAAATAATTTGACACCAGCCATTTCTATTGTAAAGATGAATTGTCATGAAAAGTGATTTGCTAAGGCCACAATCAGTAGTCCCATGGGTCAAACTTGGAGTATTTTGAGTGATTTTATAGAGTTTTTAATATTTTTTTAAAAACTCTTAAGTACTATATAAATCAAAACACAACTTAAAGTTTATTTCTTGTTTGAATATTTTAAAAGATCCTCTCAAGTCCAAACATACACGCACTCGTATCTTGCACAACGTGGACAATACACAAGAGCACACCACTATGCACAACAATGACACCACCGTCACTGACACCAGTGAAAATCCATAGCTAGCATCTCATACAGAATGCATCTCTTCAAATCCACATCCTCAACCACAAGTGGATAACCCAACAGAGCAACCCGCTCCAAACACCCAACCGCTTCCCCAACCTTCGAATCCAAAGGATCAGAACACTATGCGGCAGATTTTTGGTGATCTCTAGTCACTACAACATGAAAATCACACACCTCTTCCAGATCTCCCACCAATCACATGTCTAAATAGCCCACATAACAACCAAGAGCAAGTGAAGAGGAATAACAAGGTCTATTGCTTGAGGAGGATCCCTCACCTCTTATCACAAGATTAGGAGCTTAAGCAACGGCGGCACCTAGAGCTCAACCAATGGCTGGACGTGAAGCTCAAGCAGCCGCAACTACACCACAAAAATTCCCCCCGTGGGTCAAACAAAGGGTCATAAAAATAATACCAGGTGATCTTGTTTCAGAAGCATGAGATGTCAAGAAGAGGAGGAAGAAAATGAGAGAGAAAGAAAAGAAATCGACTGATAGAGAAGCACTAAGTTTGAAGAATAATAAAGAAGATAGAAAGAGCAAGAAAAATGGCAGAAAGTAGAGGTAAGAGAGATCATGTGGCTAACTTACAAGCATTAGTAGAGGCGGACAAGAGAGCGAAAGAGGATAGAACTCAGGTCGCCTAATCTACAAGCATTAGTAGAGGCAGACAGGAGAGCGAAAGAGGATAGAACTCAGGTCGCCCAACAAGAAAAGGCTGAGAGCTCAAGACCTTCAAAAATTTCTCAAAAAGCAAAAAAATGTGCTTAAAAGAAAAAGGACAAGCTCGCACCTGAAGGGCAATATGTCCAGGAGGAGAGGAAAAAAGAGTACAAAAACGACCCTCCTCAATGGACCACACAAGCGGCTTCTCCACCATGGCCAACAACGTAAAAGAAACAGCAATGGAAGCCAGGCGCGTTTGCTTTATGTGTGATCCAAAGATATCAAAAGAGCACTGAGCCAATAATACCAAAAGCACCCTTTTCTCGGGTGGTGAGAGAAATAGTGGATGAGTATTCAGATTTGGTTACATGTATACAACGCATAGCTCTATTGGCCTTACAGTATGCCATCGAGGACATTTTGGTGCAGCTATTCCAAGATCGCATTTCATGTATGGTGCATGCTAAGTGAATTACGTTGAAAAATACAAATCTAGCTCTAGCAATCAATCTGAGAAATGAAGGGTGCCTCCATAAGAATTAGTTTAACCCATGTAACCTCTGTTAATGAGATTTGTAATCTTTTCCTACAATATGAGTGAGTCAAATTTCTAGCATTCGCAACTGTAATAATTCATTGTGTACATTGAGTTCTTGAAGCATTTGAATCAATCAAGTTGTTAGACGTCACACCTCCTCGACCATGCAAGCACCCGACGGACGTGGGACGCCTCCCGATGACTTTTTTGCAAAATGAAGTGATTTTGGGTGCTCACAGAGACCGCGGTACTGACACTTTGCACAGTGATGCTCGTCGGTGCCAAAAAAGGTCCCGTGCACCACGACACGCTGGACCAGTTTTGACGAGGTCAAAATTGGTCTTTGCTCGTCGTGGCGCACAGAACCTTTTTTTGGCTCGTGCGGCGCCACCGAGCATCATCGTGCAACGTGGCACTTCTGCAACCTCCATTTGTACTTGAAATCGCCTTGTTTCACAAAAAAGTCACCAAGAGCTACCCCTCATCCATCGGGTGCTTGGATGGTCAAGGAGGAGTGCACATGTTGAAAAAGTAAAAATTTATTCACCAATATGAGCAATAAAAAAAGAGAGTACAAAAAGTGACAAAAAACAATAAAAAGTATAAATTTATTCTATATTGCTTTGGATATTCCATCATGGCTTGTTGGTTTTCTTGTAAACTACATCTGTGGGTATAGGCAATTGGCAGACTTTGACACCAAGGGCTTTTACAATATCCTTTGGGTTTGTCACCCCTTGACCTAGGCTTAAGGCACAATGGGAGAGGATTGAGCGAGGTTACTTGCCTGTAAGGGCATACAATGCGGCTTTCCGGTCTACCAAGATACACTTGTGAGAATTAAGGGTAAGGGAATCTTTAGTAAGGATGACACTTAATACTTTGCACTTGAGTATCTACGCAAAACCATGCTTGGAGAACTTTGGGTGAGAAACTCAAAGAATGGATGGCCCCAAGTGGCTAAGGTAGTGCCACGGGAGCTATCTCGACCCATAGGAACGTTGCCTGAATCTCTAGTACGCATTGCGAACTCATCAACATGGTATGCGGTCTGCAAAAAAATTTAAACGACTTCAACACTTGTTGTAAGGAACAATAGACTATGAACTAGGTTGAAAAATTCTTACCTCAGGTTTTTCATCCATCTCTTCAAGAGTTTTCCTTGTAAGGTTGATGCTAGAGTGATCTTCTCCATCCATAGTGATCAACGGTTTGTGTGGATAGAAAGCGCTTATCGGGATGCTTTCATAAAGTGAGGCACGTGATTTGATTTCTATATGTGTACTTGCCAATGTTTGTACCAACTTTTGATCGTTTTTACTAAGGAGGAAAGAGAGGCATTGTTGGGAGGCCTTGTTCTTCATAGTCAATTTGAAATTTGACCTTCTCCTTGTTTCCACTGTGATCCTTCGTACCCGCATAGATAGCAAGCACTAAGAGTGACTCATCTTCTGTTGAGTCCTAGAGTCTTTGTAATGTCATCAAGGAACAAAAAGCGACGACCATCCACCACCACTCCATGAAAAGTGAGAATTTGGAGCTCAAGAACTACCTCCAACACCTCGTCTCCCTATATCATCTGATCTTTGTCCGTAGTGGAGCTGGGATCTTGCATGAGGACGAGTGCGGTAAATGCTTCATCCTACTCATCAACCTCTTTGATAACTTCATTTGATTCCTCCACAATGGTCACAGACGGTTTCTAGCTAGCCTTTTCCTTTGATTTTTCCTTCCTATGTCTTCAAGCACAAGCAAGACCAGAACCATGTCCCAAGAGATGAGTTGGCTGCCTATGCACCCCATGCCCAAGTCTATGAGATCATCCTCATCCTTTGTCCTGCAGTCCCGCTCAATAAGCCCTTTAATAAACCTCAACAAGCGATAGCAAAACAATTTGTCGGCCGCATAGAGATGTTTGAGAAAATCCACTAGCAACCATGCCATGTTGGAACCCTCAAGACTATTGCACATTTTTTCATGTGTTCCTTCATGTACTCAAGAAAGCTTTGGAACCCCTCTACACGAAGGTTAGTAGTGGCATGCATGCCAATTGTCCCCTTAAACACACTTACTAGTTAAAAGCACTTAAAATTAAGATCAAATTAAATTAAAACTATAATTATAAACCAAATCAAACGACAATACATTGAAAGTATTCACGCCCCAAATTAAAAAACTTGCACATTTTAAATCAAAATTTTGAACAAATTAAGAATGAAAAAGATTCAAAACACCATATGTATTAATGGGAGCAAAATCTCTTTCCTTACAAGCTTTTACATCAATACATTGCGGAAAACCAATGTTTGCACACAGAAAGCTCTTCTCTTTTCAAGAATGAACAACCTTTTTTTTTATTACAAAGACATATTTATTGGGCAAGGTATATCTAAGATTATGATACTTGAAAAGGTAACAGATATTCTAGTCGTTATTCACTAAGATGTCATGCATTGCATCGTCGTGGATGCATATTTGCAGATAAATTCATTCTCTAGTAGAAACATCAAAGTCTAGTGCCTCCCGTTCTCCCTTTTCCAGCTTCCATCTTCTGTAGGAAAACAAAATTGACAAGCTTTGCAATATGGTATTTGCACAGCACGTTCTCAGCAACTACAGAGCACTTGATTGTATCTCCCTGGTGGTTGACCAGCTTAGTCTCTCATCCAACTGCAAGGAAGTCGTTGGTCCCACTTCCCCCTTTGCAAGTCCATATTGTTGGTGTCCTGTGAACACTCTATAGTCAAAACATAAACACAAACACATGGATATAAACCAAGTTAGGGAAGCTTTGTGGGGACCATAGGTGCACTTCATTGCTAAATTCACATCCACCTCGATTCTCCTTTTGGTATTTGTGATCAAGGTACTATCTGGCTTAGGCAATTCCAGACTCGGTAAGGTTGGTGGGTGAGCTAAAGAGCATTGTGTTGCCTCAAGAGATAATGTAGGTGTGTGACAACGTAGGAATAAGTTTGAAGGCCTTTTAATCTTTGTATAGAAGTGTCACACTTGGTCATCAAACAAAAGGTTTGTTTAGGTTTTTTCCAACACCTTACAATATTAGTGCTGCAACAAAAAGCGCCAATAATGATGTTGCAAGCTTGGTTGGTGGACTGCAGTACATGGAGGATTGCATGCCACCACTAGAAGACAACAAATAATTCTGCTACGTTGAGTTCAACAATTTGTATGTTGACTTGTTGAATCTCCAAGAGTCAATGATTAAGATTCTATCAGGAAGAGTGTGATGGCAAAGTGATTTTTGTTATGAAGCTTGATGAGTGCCAAGTTGTTAAAGGTCAACGGCTTGAAAAGATAAGTGCTACGTTGATGAGTAGGGCCTTAGCGGGTGTTGTTGTTGAGCTAAATGCCAATGATAAGGGAAACACGTGTTTAAATGTTTAGTCAGAGAAGAATAGATAGTAGCTGGCAGCTTTTCATCTCCCACATGAGACACATGAGTCCCAAAAATGGTATTTCAATCACACCGCAATCGTGACATCATTCAACAACAAAAAGAAGGACATAGATTCCATGTTTCATGCCTTGGAACGTTCCAACTTTAGTGGAACCTTAAAAGATAGAACCTTATAGGAGAATTGAAAACACTCAAGTGTATGCTAAGGTGCAAGCAAGGTGCAATGACCCTCTTTCCATGCATTTATTGCTACCACAGTAAAGTCTCAATGGGAACTGAGGGCAAGGGTGCAAAGACCAGAAAGTCAAAAGATGGTAAGGGTAAGGGTGGAAAAGTTACATTCAACTCTGTTTAAGGTGTACCCACTACCTAAACAGTGGGCAAAGCACTCCAAGAATGGTTTCAAGGTACCCTGAGTTGTGACTAGTAAGTTCCCTCTAATCAAAACATGGAGGATCCAACTTGGGATCCTATTCTTCCAATACCACTGATAAATGTGCATGTGTGCACCCTTCATGCTCGTCTACAAATTCTTGACAATCTGCTTATGCTCCATATTAATTACGCTTGGAATATGGAGCCTGTAGAAATAAGAGAGAAGTGTATACAAGAACTTGAATTTATTCTATCAAGCGTTTGTCTAAATGGAGGTGAAATTGAGCTATCAAAGAATAAGAAGGCATCTAGAAGCACACAAGATCACCCTAATAAAGTATGTATGGGTGGTAGTAAAGCTAGGCATTTTCTTTCGAACTATTCTGACTCCCAAAGTCCCAATGAGTTTTAGGTGTGTAAAAAGGTGTGTGCCATTACCACTTACAAAGGTAGCAAAGTAGCCCTAGGAATTAAGAGTGCTTGTGTGTGGCAGTCTACTGATGATATTTTTTGTCTTCTCAAAAGGACAATGCTAACCGATGATGAGATATCCACCTTAAATCTTGTAATCAATAGTTTTACAATGCAAATGGTGAATGTTTGGGGGAAGAAACACATAACACATTACATGGTGTGTTGAATAGTTGATTTTTGCACTCGAAATGCATTTGTGTGCGAACAAAAATTTGGTTTTTTCTTCAGCATATTCTTTTTGCACATAGTGCATTTTTTATGGACACCTACAGTTCATTAGGCATTTGGAGCAGCCAAGAAATGTAGCACTCACACTATCAAGCAAAATCGGTGCATTTCAAAAATACACAACATGGAGGTGGCAGGAAAAAGAGCAATGCCCTTCACGAGATGTTCAATTGGTTCTACATAGTTTTAGCAAAGAGAGAGAGAAAGAAGACTAGAGAACAAAGAAGTTTCAAATATATAATAGGGAAAGTGGTTAGCTTGAGACGATCACAATCATATCATGCTTCGAGTGCAAAAGATCGATTTTGGAATTGGTTGGAGACAAGGCGGCGTTATGGAAGGCGTTGGGTGGAAATCTAAAAAGAATTTGACACCAGCCATTTCTATTGTAAAGATGAATTGTCATGAAAAGTGATTTGCTAAGGCCACAATCAGTAGTCCCATGGGTCAAACTTGGAGTATTTTGAGTGATTTTATAGAGTTTTTAATAATTTTTAGAAAACTCTTAAGTACTATATAAATCAAAACACAACTTAAAGTTTATTTCTTGTTTGAATATTTTAGAAGATCCTCTCAAGTCCAAACATACACGCACTCATATCTTGCACAACGTGGACAATACACAAGAGCACACCACTATGCACAACAATGACACCACCGTCACTGACACCAGCGAAAATCCATAGCTAGCATCTCATACTGAATGCATCTCTTCAAATCCACATCCTCAACCACAAGTGGATAACCCAACAGAGCAACCCGCTCCAAACACCCAACCGCTCCCCCAACCTTCAAATCCAAAGGATCAGAACACTATGCGGCAGATTTTTGGTGATCTCTAGTCACTACAACATGAAAATCACACACCTCTTCCAGATCTCCCACCAATCACATGTCTAAATAGCCCACATAACAACCAAGAGCAAGTGAAGAGAAATAACAAGGTCTATTGCTTGAGGAGGATCCCTCACCTCTTATCACAAGATTAGGAGCTTAAGCAACGGCGGCACCTAGAGCTCAACCAATGGCTGGACGTGAAGCTCAAGAAGCCGCAACTACACCACAAAAATTCCCCCCGTGGGTCAAACAAAGGGTCATAAAAATAATACCAGGTGATCTTGTTTCAGAAGCATGAGATGTCAAGAAGAGGAGGAAGAAAATGAGAGAGAAAGAAAAGAAATCGACTGATAGAGAAGCACTAAGTTTGAAGAATAATAAAGAAGATAGAAAGAGCAAGAAAAATGGCAGAAAGTAGAGGTAAGAGAGATCATGTGGCTAACTTACACGCATTAGTAGAGGCAGACAGGAGAGCAAAAGAGGATAGAACTCACGTCGCCTAATCTACAAGCATTAGTAGAGGCAGACAGGAGAGCGAAAGAGGATAGAACTTAGGTCACCCAACAAGAAAAGGCTGAGAGCTCAAGACCTTCAAAAATTTCTCAAAGAGCAAAAAAACGTGCTAAAAAGAAAAAGGACAAGCTCACACCTGACGAGCAATATGTCCAGGAGGAGAGGGAAAAAGAGTACAAAAACGACCCTCCTCAATGGACCACACAAGCGGCTTCTCCACCATGGCCAACAACGTAAAAGAAAGAGCGATGGAAGCCAGGCACGTTTGCTTTATGTGTGATCGAGAGATATCAAAAGAGCACTGAGCCAATAATACCAAAAGCACCCTTTTCTCGGGTGGTGAGAGAAATAGTGGATGAGTATTCAGATTTGGTTACATGTATACAACGCAGAGCTCTATTGGCCTTACAGGAATCCATCGAGGACATTTTGGTGCAGTTATTCCAAGATGGCATTTCATGTATGGTGCATGCTAAGTGAATTACGTTGAAAAATACAAATCTAGCTCTAGCAATCAATCTGAGAAATGAAGGGTGCCTCCATAAGAATTAGTTTACCCCATGTAAACTCTGTTAATGAGATTTGTAATCTTTTCCTACAATATGAGTGAGTCAAATTTCTAGCATTCGCAACTGTAATAATTCATTGTGTACATTGAGTTCTTGAAGCATTTGAATCAATCAAGTTGTTAGACGTCACACCACCTCGACCATGCAAGCACCCGACGGACGTGGGACGCCTCCCGATGACTTTTTTGCAAAATGAAGTGATTTTGGGTGCTCACAGAGGCCGCGGTACTGCCACGTTGCACAGTGATGCTCGTTGGTGCCAAAAAAGGTCCCGTGCACGACACGCTGGACCAATTTTGACGAGGTCAAAATTGGTCTCTGCTCGTCGTGGCGCACAGAACCTTTTTTTGGCTCGTGCGGCGCCACCGAGCATCATCGTGCAACGTGGCACTTCTGTAACCTCCATTCATTCTCGAAATCGCCTTGTTTCACAAAAAAGTCACCGAGAGCTACCCCTCATCCGTCGGGTGCTTGGATGGTCAAGGAGGAGTGCACATGTTGCAAAAGTAAAAATTTATTCACCAATATGAGCAATAAAAAAAGAGAGTACAAAAAGTGACAAAAAACAATAAAAAGGATAAATTTATTCTATATTGCTTTGGATATTCCATCACGGCTTGTTGGTTTTCTTGTAAACTACATCTCTGGGTATAGGCAAATGGGAGACTTTGACACCAAGGGCTTTTACAATATCCTTTGGGTTTGTCACCCCTTGACCTAGGCTTAAGGCACAATGGGAGAGGATTGAGCGAGGGTACTTGCCTGTAAGGGCATACAATGCTGCTTGCCGGTCTACCAAGATACACTTGTGAGAATTAAGGGTAAGGGAATCTTTAGTAAGGATGACACTTAATACTTTCCACTTGAGTATCTACGCAAAACCATGCTTGGAGAACTTTGTGTGAGAAACTCAAAGAATGGATGGCCCCAAGTGGCTAAGGTAGTGCCACGAGAGCTATCTCGACCCCTAGGAACATTGCCTAAATCTCCAGTACGCATTGCAAACTTATCAACATGTTATGCGGTCTGCAAAAAAATTTAAACGACTTTAACACTTGTTGTAAGGAACAATAGACTATGAACTAGGTTGAAAAATTCTTACCTCAGGTTTTTCATCCATCTCTTCAAGAGTTTTCCTTGTAAGGTTGATGCTAGAGTGATCTTCTCCATCCATAGTGATCAACGGTTTGTGTGGATAGAAAGCGCTTATCGGGATGCTTTCATAAAGTGAGGCACGTGATTTGATTTCTATATGTGTACTTGCCAATCTTTTTACCAACTTTTGATCGTTTTTACTAAGGAGGAAAGAGAGGCTTGTTGGGAGGCCTTGTTCTTCATAGTCAGTTTGAAATTTGACCTTCTCTTGGTTTCCACTGGGATCCTTCGTACCCGCATAGATAGCAAGCACTAAGAGTAACTCATCTTCGTTTGAGTCCTAGCGTCTTTGTAATGTCATCAAGGAACAAAAAGTGACGACCATCCACCACCACTCCATGCAAAGTGAGAATTTGGAGCTCAAGAACTACCTCCAACACCTCGTCTCCCTATATCATCTGATCTTTTTCCGTAGTGGAGGTGAGATCTTGCATGAGGACAGGTGCGGTAGATGCTTCATCCTACTCATCAACCTCTTTGATAACTTCATTTGATTCCTCCACAATGGTCACAGATGGTTTCTAGCTAGCCTTTTCCTTTGATTTTTCCTTCTCTATGTCTTCAAGCACAAGCAAGACCAGAACCATGTTCCAAGAGATGAGTTGGGTGCCCAATTCTATGAGATCATCCTCATCCTTTGTCCTGCAGTCCCGCTCAATAAGCCCTTTAATAAACCTCAACAAGCGATAGCAAAACAATTTGTCGGCCGCATAGAGATGTTTGAGAAAATCCACTAGCAACCATGCCATGTTGGATCCCTCAAGACTATTGCACATTTTTTCATGTGTTCCTTCATGTACTCAAGAAAGCTTTGGAACCCCTCTACACAAAGGTTAGTAGTGGCATGCATGCCAATTGTCCCCTCAAACACACTTACTAGTTCATGTGTACAATCTGTAAGTCCTATCTTTTCTAGTTGTGTCAGAAGTGCATCAAAAGATGTTTCCATGGGTTTGTTTGCAAAGAAGATGGGAAGAGAGCTGAAAGCTAGAGTTTTATAAATGTGAGAAAAGAAGTTTGAAACCTAGAAAATCACTTTTATACTCAATTTCACTTTTTAAAAGCACTTAAAATTAAGATCAAATTAAATTAAAACTATAATTATAAACAAAATCAAACGACAAGACATTGAAAGACACCAACATTGAAAGTATTCACGCCCCAAATTAAAAAACTTGCACATTTTAAATCAAAATTTTGAACAAATTAAAAATGAAAAAGATTCAAAACACCGTATGTATTAATGGGAGCAAAATCTCTTTCCTTACAAGCTTTTACATTAATACATTGCGAAAAACCAATGTTTGCATATAGAAAGCTCTTCTCTTTTCTGGAATGAACAACCTTTTTTTTTATTACAAAGACATATTTATTGGGCAAGGTATATCTAAGATTATGATACTTGCAAAGGTAACAGATATTCTAGTCGTTATTCACGAAGATGTCATGTATTGCATTGTCGTGGATGCATATTTGCAGATAAGTACAAACATAAAAGTCTAGTGCCTCCCGTTCTCCCTTTGCCAGCTTCCATCTTCTGTAGGAAAAGAAAATTGACAAGCTTTGCAATATGGTATTTGCACACCACATTCTCAGCAACTACAGAGCACTTGATTGTATCTCCCTGGTGGTTGACCAGGTTAGTCTCTCATCCAACTGCAAGGAAGTCGTTGGTCGCACTTCCCCCTTTGCAAGTCCATATTGTTGGTGTCCTGTAAACACTCTGTGGTCAAAACATAAACACAAACACATGGACATAAACCAAGTTAGGGAAGCTTTGTGGGTACCATAGGTGCACTTCATTGCTAAATGCACATCCACCTCGATTCTCCTATTGGTATTTGTGATCAAGGTACTATCTAGCTTAGGCAATTCCACACTCGGTAAGGTTGGTGGGTGAGCCGAAGAAAGATTACCATACCCAATTTTCCTAGGAGTTACATAATTATGGTTATTACAAAAAATGTCCCGTGAGACAAGCTCCATGGATGGACAACCAACATAGAGCAGCTTGCCAAGGTCAACATGGATGGCCTCAAAAGTTCCTGTGAAGGACTCTATTGGCTCCCACTCTACAAAATTGGATGGGAAAACATTTGCAAACATGAACAAGCAATGAAAACCTTATAGGCATCAAAGAGACATATACGACAAAAATACAAAATAAACAATCTAAAAACTTGATAGAGAAATGAAATTACAGTTTGCAAGAGAACTCGATAGAGCCACTATTGTCTCTAGCTTCAGTTGTGAAGCAACATACACATGATTAACCTTTGCAAGCTGCTTGTCATCATGGTTTTGTTTGAACTCCATGACCCTTCCATTCCGATGGTGTGCTCGAGAATCCATGTGTCTCCTTGAGACCTTGTGTGCACCACTTGAGCTGGGCTGCATTGTCACCCATATCAATCATTTGAAATCCATCGTCACCCAATGTCCAGTGGTGTCTTGTACATTGCTGCATGAAATGGAGTCAATGACCACTCCTAGGTCGTGGAGTACATGATGATTCCATGGAAAATAGTGGCACAACCTACAAACAAACACTTATGATTGACCTATGTACAGCCATGTTCTCATCTGCACAAAGAGAAAGATTCTTGGTGGTCCACAAAGACGATTAACGTCACTTACTGTTGTATTGCTCCACTTGCAAGTTGGCTTAATGGGACAGATAATGTTGCAAAGTTTGAGAGGGAAGTATATCCTCCATAAAGAGGTTAATGGAGAAGAAGCAAGTAGGAACCCAGTTGAGGAAAGAAAGAGGAAAGATCTAGTAGAAGGATATATTGCACATCTTCAGTTTTAACGATAGAGGTGTTTTGTGAGGGTCATGTAGTAATGGAGAACTTCAACTTTGAGTATAATGCAATGAGCTTGAGGAGGGAAAGGAGGTTCAAACTTCTACTATAGAGATTTTGGGAGGGAAAAGTGAAAGGAAGGAAAGAGAAGAAACTTGCAAGGTGGAGTGAAGAGAAGAGAGAGATGGTACACTAGAGAGAGGAAGGGAATGATCAACACATTTTTTGGATTGACCCCCTTTTAGGAGAGAGGGGGGGAAACAAGCAACCAGCTAGAGAGAGAAAGGATTCGTTTTTACCCCACTATATAGAGAAAAGTTTAATTTTTTGAATTTATAATAGACTTTAATCTCTTTATATTTTATAAAAGAGCACAAGTTTGACCACTTACTTCTAGGCCCTGCCTTAACCACCATTTTAGCTCACATGAAATCCATCCATTTGTCCCTACCATAATCTCCCTTTTAGTCCCATGGAAAATAAAGAGTCCCCCTCAGACCCCATTCCCTTCCTAATGTACTTTCAATTTCATTCTTTGATGTTACCTACACAAGCAAGAGATCTCCATAACTTCAACTCTCTTTCTTTCTTGATACCTCTGCAAGAGAGCCACACTGTCATTGGTAGTGTTTGATTCCATTATAGATACGGGGGAGAATAATATAGCTTACCTATAAGATGTTTAGAGGTACATGCTTAAGAACGCTAGATATGGAGACAAACATTCAAGTTGGCCAAGGGCACCCACTTATGGAGGCAAAGAAACAAGTTATAGCAAAGGGTAGAGAGTGTTATACACAAGTTGGTAGAAACAAGCAAAGGGATGAAATTAGGTCAAAGGTACAAGTGACGGGTCTATGGATAAGGATGCTTATAGTCTGCAAGGAGTGTGCAGGCAGAAACCAACAACTCACAAAACCTATGTAAAATTACAATAGTCATAAGGTACTCTTGGTTAGACAAACAATGCTACAACCATGTCTGAAGTGAGAAGGTCATTGACCTTTTTAATGCCAAAGCTTTAATGTGGCCATTGGTGAAACATCAAGTTCCCTAAGTCAAAATACATCCATGGTTAGAGTAGTGTAAAACCTTGATATATGACCATCACATCTTAGACAAGATCACAGTTTGAGCCTTAACTAAAGACTCGAGGCATCATGCATGCAAGTAATGAGGAAAAGGTGTGGAGACTAGAGCTTTTGAAGTCACAAAAATTAGATTTATTTAACTTGACCAAGAAATTGATTTCCATGCGATATGGAAAATCATGGATTTGACAAAACATGCTCCATATTGATACACAGTTGATAATAGCAATCCATGATGAAAGTAATGTAGAACGTATATGAATCAATATTGAAGCTTGGTAGAGCTTGCAAGTCAACCACTTGGGACTAGGAGTTCATTCATAGTTAGAATCCATGAAATTTTTGGAATGGTGTCTCTCTCTCTCTCTCTCTCTCTCTCTCTCTCTCTCTCTCTCTCTCTCTCTCTCTCATTGTAATTTGTTCTATCTAAATGGAGCTTTTACTTTTGTCTTACAAAGCATGCACCAACCATTGCAAGGTACACCTCCCATAGCCAACACAACCACTATAGGAAATAAAGAGTATCCATTCTATCCTCATAAACATAGGTGATTTACAAATTTATGGACCTTATTATGTGAGGGCATTCGAACTAAAGAAGTGTGTCAAGCTCCAAGTCAGTATCTTGATACTATTGAGATAGCATGACTCGACTGCTATGTAGGTATATTCCAAAATCTTGGCAATAAACTAATGTAACCTTTGTGATTTTCATGCTGTAATGGAAAATGCAACCGACTTCTCTCTCTCTCTTTCTCTCTCTCTCTCTCTCTCTCTCTCTCTCTCTCTCTCTCTCTCTCACACACACACACACACACACACACACACACACACACACACACACACACACACACTCATGTACGATCTACACCATAGTAAGAATCTGGCTGAAGCTTTAGCTCAGAATCCCTTTGATGCAAGATAGGGCATTAGGGCACCAGGAAAGAGTCCCTTTGTGCATGCATTATAAGCCCTTTACATGTCCTGGCATCAAAAGATCAGTTTCATTCCTCACATATTTAGCAAGGAAGTCAAAGGTTGAAAGAGGGAAGAACAAGAAGAATAATGATAGAAAATTAAATGCCATAGGAACAATTACCTCCTCCTCTTCCCCACCTCTCGCTATCTTTTTATTAGACTCTATCTCTTGTTGAAAGTGGAGTGGGACAAATTGGCCGCCTGCAGGCCGGTTTGGAACAATAGTATGTTTTTTAAAATAAAACAAGTGTTCTCTCTTGAAATACTCAATCCTCAAGAGTCTTACCATATCTTGAGGGATATTTTGTGAGCAAACAAAAACTCAAGAAAATAGCTTAATGGTTATTCTACGTGTGTTAATACAAAAACTTTCAACCCAGCCGATAGAATCACTTGTACCAGGTTTTGAAATAAGAATAATAAACACACAACTAAACATTAGTCAACCATTCATCCAAATCAAAGTAGTAGGACATACTTATCATAGAGCCCATGATTAACAACCATCAAGAGCCTACATGACCCCTCTATGCAAATGTCCCATGACAAGTTGTGTGCCTACATGACCCCTCTATGCAAATGTCCCATGACAAGGGCACAATCATGGAACCCAAGTGAAATCCATCAAATGGGAGCACATACAATAGCCTTAGTGTTGCACATGCACAAGGTCCCATCCGGGCATGTTCTTGTCATGTGCTTATGAATGAAAATGAAAATAAAAGAAACACAAGTAGTAGCACATACAATATACCTTCTGTTGCACATGCAATATACTTTCTGTCCCATCCCAGCATGCTCGTGTCATGTGCTTATGAATGTAAATCAATTTTAGATGGAAAAAGCCAACGATGATAGCAATACAATTCCCAAAACTGGTCATGCATGGTGAGAGAAGAAGTGATGAGATAGAATGCAAGGTATTCTCCACAATGTAAACAAAATAAATGCTCCTTGCACTACTACACAAAGAGTAAAATAAAGTGAAAGAGAGACCTTACAATCAAAAGAAACCAATGCACAACATCTAGCTCGATCACCACAAGGTCGTCTAAGAGCAAACTTTAAAAATCTCTTTAGGATAAATGATGGTGCAAATAATGTTGCTTTGTTTATCTCTATCACTAGAGAATATTTCTTTGATAGTAGCTCGTCAAGCCACTATCCTATAATTACCCTCCTAGAAATAGAGTATTTTTTTGGACAAGATTTCAATAGCATTTTTATTTTATAGGATTTCAATAGCATTTTTTTAAGCCACCTCTACCTTGAACAATTTTTGAATATCAACCCATATTGAATACCATGAAGAAAGAACACCTCTCTCAAATACAATCAATAAAAACCATAACTAGGAGAAAATAGAAGCCAAGAAATTAAAGTTACGTGCCACTCCAAACTAGAACAATAAAAGCTCCCTTCTTTAGCATATAACCTTTTCGTTTCAAATAGAGACTTTCATGCCACTCACACGATCTTTGAAGCCTCTTTGGCAGGGCTCAATCAACATAAAAGAATAAGGGGATAATTAAATAGCTTAACATTCATTAGTATTGCATAAAATCCTTTTAGTGATGCATAAAGAGCATGTGCTCATCCCCTCTATCTGTGTTGGCTGCCACCCCATCGTTGACCACATAATGGACCATTTGTAAGTATGCTTATTGCGGAGCAAGAAACTCATCAGCATCATGTTTGGATCCATGGACCTAATCTTGATTTAGGATCTCCCTTTTGTGTACCTGAAGTTTGTGTCATATATCTGTGATAGAGATAGGGTGGGAGACTTAATCCGTGCTCTCTATCATACTTGAATATCTTGAAACAATAGGTTTGACTCTCTAAACACTCCACAAGGAGAATGACAATCACAGAAAAAAACCACAACAAAATGACCTATATTTGAAAAACTTACTTACAAAAAAAACAATGGGGAAATTACCAAAATACCCCTCTAATTTGAGGAAATTCCCAAAATACCCCTCAAATTTCAAAAATTCCCAAAATGCCCTTCAAATTTTCCAAATTTCCCAAAATACCCCTGGTTGTGAGACTAAATTTCTCGAGAAAAAAAAAAAATTTGTAGGTCTTCACAAGAAGAATGATTGTCTATCGTACAAGATGCTAAAACTACAATTTGAGCTGGTTACGTAGGCTTTGGAGATGAATTGCTTCATTATTTTTAGACATAATTGCCTTTTTTGCGATGGTAACTGGTGACAAATTACATGCCGAGCACTCAAAAACGGATCTCAATTGTAAAAAACGAATGAAGATTAGAAAATCTTGAACATTCCAACCAAAATAGATACAAGGGTATTTTGGGAATTTTTTAAATTTGAGGGGTATTTTAGGAATTTCCTCAAATTAGAGGGGTATTTTGGTAATTTTCCCAAAAACAATTGATTACATGGATACACAATCATGAAGTCAAAACTTGACTTTGTGAACGTGCATCCTCCCAACAGAGATTATAATGCTCCCAAAATGCTATTTTAGCTCTAAAGAAAATTTTTGTTAGCCATCTATGATGATGTGCATGGCTAGTGGCAACCACAAATACCAAGTAGGAGGCATGGATTTGATTAATGGATCTTTAAAAACTAATGACATGTACTGGGATAAGCATCAATGAACTAGGGGTAATTGCATTTCCAATAGACACTGCAAAACACTAGATGCAACCTCATTTAGTAGCTAGCTTTTATCTCCATAGTTTGGAAGTAGGGCTTTAAGATCTATTGTATTCATTACCTTAAAGGCTACCAATCCACTTTATGCTATGAAGTTGAGACTTTTCCTTCAAAAAACTTGAAAAGAGACTGTAGACTTTAACATGTGCAGTTGAAGTTGACAGTTGACAGCTTAATCCCATAGTTGCTCAAATTAATCCTATAGTTTCTCAAATTAATCCCATAGTTTCTCAAATTAATCCCCTAGCAACTTAACTATTAATATCAACATTATTTTTTATTGCATATGGACCATCCACACTACCATCAATGGCTAGTGGTAATTTAACTCTTGCATTTCACCTAGTCTATGCCTTTGTTATAGATTTCAAACATCAAAAACACAAAAGGATTCATTTGTAGGAGGCAAGAGGCAGCTACTACCACAATTTTTCCGACAATTTGCAGAACTCTCATCAATGTTGAACTTTAACACTAAGTCGATATTTGTAGAAATCATAAATATTGATGATAAAATTGTCTCTAGAAATCCATGTTGGCATGGGACACTAGAGGCAATGAGAAAGGGCTCAAGGCTAGCTGGCTGGCTACAAGAGCACCTACATATTTTGCTCCTCCAAGGTTCTCTCGATTGGAGCTTAATGCTTACTTTCATGGATCTAGCCTTGCTCCATAGTTCTTCTCACCATGAAGGGAGTGCCACAATTGGATGGAAATGCAAGCATCGTCCACCATAAATGTTTTCAAAAAATGTTGCCTCTAGCCACGGCATGCCGGCATGGATGGCTAGAGACAATGAGCAGGGTCTTAAAGTTGGATGGCTGGTTGGTTTGAGGCCACTTTTGGCTACAAGATCATGTGCATTTTTCTCCTTCAATGTGATCCCAAGCTACAGCTTAATTATTACTTTTGTGGATCTAACCTTTCTCTATAGCTCTTCCCTTGATACATATATCTTCTATTGCCTCACCTAGACATGAATGCAAGCATTGTTGGGGTATATATAAAGCCCAATGTGGTCGCCCAGGTAAGTGGGCGGGCCGCCAGGTATGTACACATATTCTTTTGTAAAAACCTAATAAGAACTCACTATGCTCTACACATTACAGTAGAGCGAGTTCACCATATCGTCGTGCTCTTCTTCTTGCACTCTCTCTCGCGTCGCACTTCCGCTCATACTCCTTCAACTGGTATCAGAGCTCAGATCGAGGCTCGGGGCAACACTGCACGAGGCTAGAGTCACCAACTCAGATTGGAGTGAAATTCGACAGGCGAAGACACGGCCCCAAATCTCGTGGGATAGCTCGAAGGGCTAGGTGTTGTCAGAATTTCATTCTGAGGTCATCTCGGCCACCGTTCGGCTTCGACAAAGGTCTGCGCAAGCCATTTTCGACTATGTGGTCTCGACGGGTGCAGATTCGACTCTGCAAATTTGGGGTTTTCGGCCTACGACTACAGGTGCTGAGGATATCGACACTCCCACAGTGTTGATTTGTGGCTGTCTACACATCGAAGGACGGCTCACAGTTCTTGGAGGCGTGTCACATACGACACAGGCGCATCTACACACAGACTGTAGGCGACATCCACTGGTTCATCAGGTAGCTTGTGTTTGCTGCTTGATATTCCAGATTTCATCCTGACATTGCAGGTACTTCCACATGGGATGTATTGTCAGAGATAATGTATGTTTGTTGAGGGTTTGTTGGCTGTGAGTCACGCAGCAAACAACCGCCGCAGCGGTTACAGCATACAGTGGGAAATTTGTGGATGTATGACTTTGTGGGAAGTCTATGTACTGTCAGATTTACTGCAGCCTTTGTTGAGGGTCAAGTGAGATTTTATTGAGCTAGGGGATTCTCGAATGTTGAGATCCTTTCGGTGATACAGGTCTTGGAGCGATCCCTCGAGAACCCTTAGATAGGCAGCTAAGATGTATTGACTGTGAGTTAGACAGTTGGGATTGCATCTTTGCTTTACTGCCCTTGAGGTATTGTCGCAGTCTATGCTTACAGGACAGTGACAGGATAGTCAAAGACAATACAGGTGCAGGACAGGTTTACCCACAGCTTACAGTGTTAGAGAGATGTGGTTTTTTGAGCTGTTTTTTGGTCTGTTTTTAGTACACCAGAGCCATTTACAAAGGAGACTCTGCCAAAATTTCTACAGAATCTGAAGCTTTCTTGGTTCATTTGACAGGTTGATATTGGTTCAGAGGTCAGTTTACAGGGGAAACTGTGCCGATATTTTTCCAGGAAAGTAAACTATTGTGAAGCGTAGCTATGGCTGGATCACAGGACACTGCTCTTTACAATATCAAGAAGCTGGATGGAACCAATTTCCCATTGTGGAAGCAACAGATTTGGCACGTGTTGGTACAAAAGAAGCAGATAAAACCTATAAAGCTCAACGGGATAAAACCAGAAGATATGGACGAAGATGAATGGAGTGAAATGGATGAATTGGCACTTTCTACCATTATGCTGACTTTGGCAGAAAGCGTTTACTTAATTCTGCACCTCCAAATGGTTTGATTATAGTAGGTGTAGAAGGAAGTCCGCTTACTGAAGAAACCAATAGAAAGACAATGGACAAAGGCAAAGGAACAGCCTTAGTTGTCAGGGGAAGGACCAAAGAAAAGTACAAAGGTGTAAAGAGGAATCAGTCTCGTAGCAAGTCCCGCAGTGCTAAAGGCAAGAGTGACATAGAATGCTACCATTGTGGAAAGAAGGGTCACATGAAAAGAGACTGCAGAGAATGGAAAGCAGAAAAAGGCAAAGAGAAAGCTGAAAACCATGGTGAGAAGAACAAGTCCTCAGTGAAGATTCAAGAAATAAATGTGACAAACACTGTTGCAGAGGATGACACTCTAGTGTCAAGAGACATCTACTTCTTGAAGAATACAATGGACTCAGCTCTTCTTACAGCATCTGATGGAAATGCACTGAGTGACTGGATTATAGACTCAGGGGCATCACTTCATGTGTCTCCAAACAAGGAGTGGTTTACTTCTTATGTGACCACTAAAGATCATGTTCGGCTAGGCAATGGGCAGACATGTGAGATCTTAGGTGTTGGAGATGTTCAATTGAAGTTTCAGAATGGCTCTTCTTTCACGCTGAAGAATGTGAGACATGTTCCCGCAATTACAAAGAGCTTGTTCAGCACAGGTTTACTTGATGATGTTGACTACGTCACCACTTTTGGACAGAACATGTGGAAGATATCCAAGGGTTCTATGACAGTAGCACATGGAGTAAAGTCTGGAGGACTTTACATGATTTATGTATCAAATGTCTCTAAAAATGTAATCAATGTAACCGAGCAGCCGAACGTTTCTTTGTGGCATAGCCGGTTAGGACATATGTCCAAGAAGGGAATGGAAATCTTGTCTCGTTCTGGTTATTTGCCTGGCTTTTCATTTAATGATTTTGAATTCTGTGAACATTGTCTGTATGGTAAGCAAACACAGCAGCCACATAAGAATAGAAGCAGTAGAAGAGATACACAGTTGGCACTTGTTCATAGTGATTTGTGTGGACCTATGCCTAACATATCTCTAGGGGGAGCTTCTTACTTTATGACATTTATAGATGATTACTCGAGGAAAGTATGGGTTTACTTTCTCAAGCACAAGGATGAAGCGTTTAGTGTTTTCAAAACGTTTGTGACACTTGTGGAGAATCAGAGTGGCAAGAAGCTTAAATGCTTACGCACTGACAATGGTGGAGAGTATGTTTCAAAGGCCTTTCAGGACTTTTGTGAGTCAAAAGGTATAAAACGTGAACTTACTGCTCCTTACAATCCTCCTCAAAATGGTGTTTCTGAGAGGACGAATAGGACCATACAAGACAAGGTCAGAAGTATGTTGTCTAATGCACAGCTGCCAAATGGGTTTTGGGCTGAAGCTGTATCAACAGCTGTTCATCTTGTAAATAGATCTCCTAGCAAGGTTTTGGAGAAGGATTAAGTCTCAGAGATGGTATGGTCAGGCAAAATGCCCTCATACAAGCATCTCAGAGTATTTGGCTATGAGGCATATACTCACGTTCCAAAGGAATTTAGGAACAAACTTGAGCCAAAGAGTAGAAAGTGCATCTTTCTAGGCTATGGTAATTCTGGTGAGATGGGGTACAAACTTTGGGATCCCGAATCCAGAAAGGTTGTCCGCAGCAATGATGTTCACTTTAATGAATCCAAATATCATTCTAAACCAGAGAGGGTTGAGGAGATTAGAAGAGTTGTCTTCCAAGAAGATGGACCTGCACGTGCAAGACAAAATGTCAGGGCTCAAGAGGAGCAAGGACAAGATAGAGTGGAACCACATGTTGTGGCTGAGCCTGAGCCACCTATTGTGCGTAGATCTGGACGTGTCACACGACCTCCTGATAGGTTTGTTCCATCTATGAACTATGTCATGTTGACTGATTGCAATGAGCCTTCATGTAACAAGGAAGCAGTGCAAATGAAGGACTCCGGGAATTGGCAATTGGCCATGCAGTCAGAGATGACAGCTCTGCATAAAAACCAGACATGGAAGTTAGTTAAATTACCACGGGGCAAAAAGGCTCTACCTTGTAAATGGGTTTACAGGTATAAGATCACCGCTCATGATAGTCAGCCAAAGTACAAAGCAAGGCTTGTTGCCAAGGGCTTTAAGCAAGAACAAGGCATTGACTTTGATGAAGTCTTCTCTCCGGTGGTCAAGATGACTACATTGAGATGCTTTCTTGCATTGGTTGCCATATTAGATTTGGTGTTGCACCAAATGGATGTCAAGACAGCGTTTTTGCATGGTGATTTAGATGTGGAAATTTACATGCAGCAGCCAGAAGGGTTTGTTGAGAAAGGCAAGGAAGATTGGGTATGCCAGTTGTTAAAGAGTCTTTATGGCTTAAAACAATCACCGAGGGCATGGTACCATAAATTCCACAAGTTTATGCTTTCTCAAGGCTACAAACGTAGTGATTTCGATCACTGTCTATATACAAAGAAGGCTAAGGATGGCAGTTGGCTGATCCTTATTTTGTATGTGGATGACATGTTGATTGCTGGCAAGCACTTGGAGGAAATTTCAGCTTTGAAGTCAAAGATGGCAAAATCATTTGACATGAAAGACATGGGTGAGGCAAGTCATATACTTGGTATGCGCATTAAGAGAGACAGATCAAAGAAGTTGATTTGGTTATCTCAAACAGAGTATATTGACAAGGTTTTGCAACGTTTCAATATAGAGAAGGGAAAGGCATTTAGTGTTCCATTGCCACCATATGTGAAACTTAGCAAACAAGATTGTCCTCTGTCTGAGGAAGAACAGGCTGAAATGGATAAGATTCCATATGCGTTTGTAGTGGGTAGTTTGATGTATGCAATGATTGCTACTCGCCCAGACATTGCATTTGCAGTGGGAGTAGTAAGTCGATACATGTCAAACCCAGGCAAGAAACATTGGGAGGCAGTGAAAGGAATATTGAGATACCTGAAAGCTACAAAGAGTATGCGTATATGCTATGGGAGGAAGGAGCTAAGTGTAAAGGGTTTTACAGACTCAGATTATGCAGGTGACTTAGACAACCGAAGGTCTAGGTCAGGGTATGTCTTGACATTGGCTGGTGGAGCAGTATCATGGTGTTCTAGATTACAAGATTGTGTTACTCAGTCTACTACAGAGGCTGAATATGTTGCAGCATCAGAGGCATGCAAAGAATCAATTTGGCTTAATCGACTAGTAACAGATTTGGGAATCAAAGAAGAGATGCCTGTGTTATATTGTGATAGTCAAAGTGCTATACAATTGGCTCGCAATCCAGTTTATCACTCAAAGACAAAGCATGTGGATGTGAAGTATCATTTCATCAGGAAAATGCTTGAGGATAAGAAACTTCAGCTTGTCAAAGTTCACACCACAGAAAATCCTGCTGATCTACTTACAAAAGGACTTCCCTCAGAGAGCTTTGCGCATTTTCGCAAGCAGTTAGGTGTAGGGTAGTACATCACTTCTCTACATCTCTTGTATATTAGCTTGTATAGTAGCTTCTCTCACACTTAAAGTACCACATTGGACTTTAAGTGGGAGGTTGTTGGGGTATAAAGCCCAATGTGGTCGCCCAGGTAAGTGAGCGGGCTGTCAGGTATGTACACATATTCTTTTGTAAAAACCTAATAAGAACTCACTATGCTCTACACATTACAGTAGAGCGAGTTCACCATATCGTCGTGCTCTTCTTCTCGCACTTTCTCTCGCGTCGCACTTCCGCTCGTACTCCTTCAAGCATAGTCAAGTATGTCAGAGTATGCTAAGCATGCAATCCAATATGCAAGTACACAATTATGTAGTGCATGCACATGATGTAGGTATGCAAAAAACAATAGGAGGGGAAAACCAATCAAAGGATGTTGGGAGGGGCAAAGGATTCAACATCTGGCATTTGGAAGTTCTGATGGTTCATTTCATGCATTCTTTTTTTTTTTAAGGCATAAATATATTAAAACCAGATGTGCATGGTTGCATTATAGGCTTTAGCCAAACCAAAACAAGGTTTACACCATTTTCACAAACCATGATGAAATTATAAAAGTCTAGACAAAAGCTTATGAATACAAACTTTTTGTTTGGCACGTTGCGACCTCATGGGTAGAAGCATTATATTCATTGAGCATTATATTTGGAATGGTTGATGGTTTCATGAAGGACAAAGCAAGCCTCGAGATGCTATGATCTATCTCGAACAATGGGGATATTGAAGTGCAAGTGTGGAGGACACCATCATTTTGTTCTCTTTGGTGCCCACGATATGCTTCTACTACACTGTAAATAGTTATCCATGCCTCTGTCTGTACACACATCAATACAAAAAGCATACCAAAAGGAGCGCCAATCTTTGGGGCCAGCATCTCTAGGCACAAAACTCCATTGGGCCGTGTCGAATCAGTTGTGAACTGTAAATTGTTGTGAGGTGAATCTCTATTGTGTCGTGGTAGAATCTTGACTTAGAGTGTCCAAGTTTGTTACACTGGTATCAGAGCACGGCCGATTTCTCTTCTACCAGGAAATTCGATCCTTTTCTCGTGGCACTTATGGATTCCAACAACAAACACTCGACTTCCTCTGCATCTGGGGATGCGAGAAGAGATCACTAAAAAGATTCTCACAAAGAGTACGGCCCACCTCAGCCTACTCAGGCAGAGATTGAAGAGATGAACGTCAAAGAAGAATAACAAAAAGTAGAAGAAAGGAACTGACTTCCCGGGTTATTTGGGTCATCAATCTACTTTTGCCTCCATAAGAAAGCAGAAGAAGCATGTGGAATTTGAAGGAGTATGCAGTTCTTCTTCTTCTGATAGTTCTTCTAGCTCTTCTGACTCGAGAAAAGAAGACAGGAAAGGAAAAAAAGCGAAGCAAAAAGGAAAGCTTCAAAAAGGGCAAGAGAAAGGAAAAGAAGCCTAAATTTTGCCCAATTTCTGAAAGTTCTACAGAGGACTCGTCTTCAGATAGTTCGAACTCCGACGACCACAAATTTTACGCAAAGAAGAAGCATTTTTATAAAGCCAACCAGTATGACTTTCTCAAAGATAAAAGCAAGAAAGTTTCAGAATTTAAAGAAGGTGGACAGTCAATTAAGTTTGACACTTTTTCTGGGTTCCAAGATGCTTTGAGGGCTTTCGCCTTCATACAGGAATTTGATATAGCTGTCTTTGGAGGGCATTACACAGAGCACTCCAAGATTTGGAGGGCTACCTCTGTCTTCAAGGGAAATGCTCGAACAGGGTGGTCCACTCTTCTATTGAACAAGAAAACGCCAGTTAAATGGATGAAATTAAAAAAGGCTTTTTATTTCTTCTTGGCTGAGTCGAGAGTACGAACGAGATATACGAACTGCTTGGAATCATCTTTGGATGACCAAGACAGATACTTTGGATGCATAATGTGAGAGATTTTGGAGCTCTTTTCTACCCGCTTCTTCATTTAAGAAGATTTTGTTTAAAGAAAAGATCGAGCGGTTTTGTCACAGACTTCGTACAGAGATCCAAGATCACTGCTTAGAACAAAAATCTAATTCTGTTCAAGAATTAATGGGTAATGCAAAACGGGGTTTGCCATACATTCAGGCAGTTTGACTCACCCCACATATGAGATCATGACTCAAAAAACCGAACAAACTTCTAATGATGAAAGTAGAAAGAAGAAGAGTCCCCAAGAAAAAAAAGATAAGGATGCACGACCCCAGCTCACTCTTCGGGAGAGGGCCAACTACATCAAAGAGGGATTTTAGATGCGGGAACATGGGCACATCTCCATGAAGTGCCCTAAAAAGGCACAGAAAGAACAAAATGAAGAAAAGCTAGAGAGTTCCAAAGCAGCTGAGGAACGTGGAAGAAAAGGCAAGATGAAAGCAAGAATGGTTTGAGATTGCATGGGTATTGAGCCAAGCACCATCGATGAAAATACATAACTTTTTTGAGTTTGGGCAAAGTGAAAGATCAAGAAGCCCTGATTTTCTTTCATGGAGGAGCCAAGGCCAACTTCATTTCACATGAATTGGCGACGTGGCTCGAGATTACACTCGATCGGATGGGACCACAAGTAGAGGTATTTCTAGCGGCACCCGATAGGGACGTGGACATTACACCTGTCATTGGCAAACTTCAATTGCATTGTTAGGGGTATTTGGGGCACAATGACTTCTACATAGTGCCCTTGAAAGGTTGTGATGGTCTCCTGGGAGTCCCTTGGTAAACGCCATGGTCGATTATCGAGCGAAGAAAGCAACATTGACTACTGAAAAGGGCCGAACCATTGTACTTGATGTGAAACTTAAGGGCCAGTCTGTCCCTATTGTATCGGCTTTGGCCGTTTCAAAATTAATGAAATCCAGTCTTTTTTTTTACTCAATATTTTTGAAAGAGTTGAATGATGAACATAGGACAAATATGTTTGACCTTGATCAAGAACACAAAGATTTTCTCCACACTCATGCCGATTGCTTTTCTGAGGGCCTGCTAGGCGAGTTGCCACCAACTCGTCCTGAGGATCATATCATTGATCTGATACCTGGAAGCATACCACCAAACCGGCCACCTTACCGTGTGAGCCGAGCCCATAATGAAGAGATTATGAACCAAGTGAAAGACCTCTTGGAAAAAAGGGGTCTTATCCAGCCGAGTACTTCACCATACTGCTCTCCGATGTTGTTGGTTTTGAAGAAAGACAGACCTTGAAGAATGTGCATTGATTATAAAGCTCTCAACAAAATCACCATCAAGAAGATATTTTTGATTCCTAGGATCGATGAAATTCTTCACCGACTACAGGGATCCTCATGTTTCAAGAGGATCGAATTGAAGAGAGAATATCATCAGATCCAAATTGTGCTGGGGGATGTCTACAAGACAGATTTTGAGACGACCTTCGGTTCATTTGAATTTTTGGTGATGCCTTTTGGCCTTACCAATGCTCCAGCGACCTTTAACTGCGGCCTTTAACCGCATGATGGACAAGATTTTCAAAGAGTATAGATCTTTTGTCAACACTTTTTTTGATGACATTATTGTCTTCTCCAAGGATGAGGTAGAACATAGAGAACATCTGCTACAGGTCTTTTGGGCATTGCGAGATCAAGCTCGTGATTAATGCAAAGAAGAGTAAATTGTTCCTACCAGAGATACACTTTTTGGGACACATTGTCTCAGCAGCATGAGTACAGATGGACCTAGCCAAGATTGAGACTATACGTGATTGACCCGATTTGAAGAATGTCCATGAAGTTAGAAGCTTCTTGGGCTTATGTTCTTACTACGGGCGGTTCATTATAAAGTTTGCAGAGGTTGCTTCCCCTTTGCATATCTAGACACAAAAAGGAGTCCATTTTTCGTGGGGACCCGTAGAGTTGACTTCCTTTTAGACATTGAAAGAGAAATTGACTATAGGACCAGTTTTGACTTTGCCAGATTTGCAAAAGTCATTCAAAGTATATATGATACTTGTGGTCGTAGCATGGGTGTGGTCTTAATGCAAGAAGGGCATGTCATTGCCTATGAGAGCCAATTGTTTTCAAGGCTGGAATTGATAGCACAGATATATGAGAAAGAGCTTTTGGCGGTTATCCATGCTCTTACTCAGTGGCAAAATTACCTATTCATAGCTGATTTTACGATCTTTACAGATCACCAGAGTCTACGGTACTTTTCATAGAAGCAGCTATAGGAAAAGCAGATGCAGTGGACAAACATCTTGTCATAGTTTCACTTCCAGATTGTCCAATGCACAAGGACAGAAGAACTTGGTGGCAGATGCTTTGTTCCAAAAGCCGTTGGTTCTGTCTATTTTTGCGATACACCATAGAAGCTTTGAGGATATCGTCGATCAATATGCCACATATCCAGATTTTGCAGATGTATTCCGTTGAATACAGAATGGGGAGGTAATAGCGGGATATTCCACTCGGGATGGCTACTTGACGAAGAAAACAATGTTGTGTGTTACACAACCGTTGAGGGAAAAGGTTCTAGCCGAATGCCATTGTCCACCATTTAAAGGTCACCGACGACATTGATACCACCTTTGAATGTGTGGAGAGATACTTCTTTTGGCCGAGACTCAAGAAGGACATGGATGATTTTGTACGTAGTTGCTCAAGTTTGATAGGCATAATGCACATGGATTGTTATAGCCTTTACCCATTCCCACCCACCCCCGGGAAAGTATTGCAATGGATTTTATTTTTGATCTCCCAAAGACACAGAGCGGGCACGATGGTATCTGGACTGTTACTGATAGATTTAGCAAGCAAGATCATTTCATTCTGGTGAAGAAGACAGTCAAGCCGGATCACTTAGCGAGACTGTTCATTGCCCAAATATTCAGATTACATAGAATACCTAAGACAATTGTCTCTGATAGAGATCCGCGATGAGTTTGCTTTGGAAGGCTATTTGGGAGAGCATTGGCACACGGTTGTAGTTCTCGTCATCTTTCCACCTGCAGATAGATGGGCAATCTGAGATTGCAAATTCAGTCGTATTGGATTTATTGAAGTCTTACATTTTGGATCAAAAGACTCAACGGGAAATGCATTTGCCCTTGGTGGAATTTTCCTACAATAATACGATTCACTCTTCGACAGGGAAGGTGCCATTTGAGATTATTGAAGGTGATCCGAAGATTTCACCCTTCTTAAGCACAAAAGAGAAGATTTTTGAAGCCGACCTGTACACAAGGGACTTGGACACTGCTTTTGCCAAGGTTTGGGAGGCTTTACAAAAATCTCAAGAAAGACACAAAAAGGCAACAAATCAACATCATAGCGATTTGAAGTTAAAGGAGAACGATTGGGTGCTCTTACGTTTTGAGAAAGCACGCCTAATTAAGAAAAAGGAAAGGAGCGGCTTTTGTCCAAAGCTTAGCATGAGATACTATGGACCTTTCCAAATAAAAGAAAAGATAAATGATGTCTCCTTTATGCATGATACATGTGGAGAATTCACAATGCTTTTCAGTGAGTCTCCTGAAACCTGTTAAAGGCGATGTGCCTGGTGATGGGAAGCCAGATGAGCAACCCAAAATGGAGGAAAGCAAGGAGATCCTTGTTCGAGATTAGATATTGGCACATAAATATAGAAAGATAAAAGGTAAAACGATAAGGTGTTTCTTGGTTAAATTTAAGAACTATCCTGCATTGGATGCGAAGTGGATGGAGGCGGAGGACCTCGAAGATACTCCTCAGATTGTGAATCTTTACCTTGAGACATTCGGTTTAGCATAGTGCACTCCAATAGAACCCCGATTTCAGCTTGGGCGAATTTGGTGCAACTGGATTGCACGAGAGGGGTGTCACTCTGCTCCTTTGTCAACAGATTGCCCAGATTTTGGATAATAGAGTTACTGATGTCCCTATTGGGTTTCAGGGATACTATGAGCTAACAGTATTCTGTTGTAATGACTTTAAGATTTGGAACTCCCAATAATATGATACAGATTTGAACTTGACTTGTTTAAGTGCAAGAACTGAAAGAAGACATGACTGCATCATTTCGGTCTGATAAATATCTATAGACATGATTGCAATACGGATTAGTTAATCGGTCCCAACTAGATCTAGATAGGATTGATAAATACGTTACCGATTAATCATGGTCATAGATTTGAACGAATTTTAAATGAGATTTGTCTTGTGATGTCCTATGATGTCAGGTGATGTCCTGTGATGTGACTATCGATTGCTACATGCGTTGGATGTGTTGTTCCTAGTGTGTCGGTACTAATAATTCGTGTCTGCTAAGACAGTTTATGGCCTCTGTCTGTTTTGCAGGCGTAATCGAGGGTGATAACATTGCTTTCAAGAGGGGGGTATGTCACAAACCGGTGACGTGTCATGCCCGGACACACTCAACAGGCTACGGGCCCGAGCAAATGCAGCAGGCCAACATGGCATATTTTCAAAATTCCCGCTCTTTGTGCTGCACTGCTGACGTGGCAAAGCTGTATGAAAACCTTGATTTTTGCGTTGGCTAAAACTTACCTTGGCTGGAATTGAGAAGGGTTTGGAAATCTTGCTTTATTTTTACAAGTTTTCAAAAGAGAGTTTTGGGGCTCTGCTTTTGGGGCATCCCTTGTAACCTTTAAATACGTGGGTGGGCCTTGACTTCGTAGAGCAGAGTCTGAGAGTGAGAACCCTCCCACTCTCTTGTACTTTGAACATAGATCAATACAAAAAGAAATACCAAAAGGGGTGTTAATCTTTTGGGCCAACATCTCTAGGCACGGAACTCCAACGGGCTGTGTCGAATCAATTGTGAACTGTAAACTGTTTGGAAATGAATCTCTGTTGTGTCGCGGTAGAATCTTGACTTGGAGTGTCCAAGTTTGTTACACTCCCACCTATCACCTTTTTTTTTCATGTACAATGCTTTGATGTTGTAAGCAATGCAATAAAACAGTAGGTATCTTTTGTGAAATGTGTAAAGTGCAAGGTAAGTTGTCATTTTCAACAAACTACATGTGTCACGAAGTGCATGTAGTACAATAAAAGACAAAATAGTACAATAAAATACAAAGTACATGACACTTTTTGCTAAAACCTAGCCCTTTTTGGATTAAGAACTTGCAAAAATACAGAGGTGCGAGCCTCGTCACTATATGGCCCGACTCTGGCCAGGGGGATCTAGGATGCAAATTTGGGGATGCGAGGCGGCTTTGATCTTGGCCGTCGGATCACGTAGTGAACTCGAGGTGAACTAGGGGCAAAAATGGCGTCCCCAGTTCACTCTTAGTTCACCCCCCTAGTTCACCCCTAGTTCACCCGCCTCGCGAGGTGTGGGTCGAACCTGGGACATCTTGGTTGCCACACGAATGCCCTACCACCACGGTAGCTCACGTCGCTGTCCATGTTGGCATGGCACATGATCATACTCTAGTTTAGGCGCCCGTAGTTCACCCTTAGTGCACCCCCAGTTCACCCACCTCAAGCTTACCCGCCTCTAGTTCACCGTTAGTTCACCCTTAGTTCACCCACCCCTAGTTCACTGTGTGATTCAAGGCGGAGATTAAAGCCGCCTCACGCCCCCAAATTTGGGCCCTAGATCCCCTCTCACCCAGAGCCGTGCCATAAAGTGAGGAGGAGGAGCGAGTTCAAATTTTCTTCATAAGGAAAACAATAGAAATGTGCTATTAAATGACACTCATAGGATTGCAGACGCCATTGGCGAAAAAAGGACAGTAGATGCCATGGTCATTCCACTAATTAAGGGCATGGTCATGCAAGGCTTAGTTATCACTAAGCCTCGATAGTTTTTACTGACATCAGCATAGAGCATCCATTGTCGACAATAGGTAGAGAGAGAAAGGTCAAGGCGGAGGCAAGAGAGAGAGAGAGAGAGCAAGCGCTGATTGTGAGTAGACGGACATAGTTTTGTGACTGCCTAAATAGACGTAGTTGGCGTACGAAGCCGATGAGAAACTATGGAAAGTTGTCATGCGTCACACGTTGTCGGTTGATCTACAAAAAACTAGGCCTCTCATGACCATAGCCTAAGCACAAAAGGGATAAAGGAAGAAGTTTCGTTTACACCATACATGGCATTATGGCCAAGTACCGATGGGAAAATCCAATCATTTAGATAAGGGCAACACATTAACACTATTGATCTTGTGTAAAACTCTTTAACGCCCTGACACTGGTTCTTTAAGGTTCTTTAAGACCCTGAGAGATGGGATCCGGGATCGACAATTGTAGACAGGATATCGGATGGGTTGCGCCCTCCGATTATCAAAAAGTAAACAAGGACAAAGTTTGTAAACAAGGGCAAAGAGGGAGTAGACATTTGAGTTGGCCTATAGGATTCATGTTCACCACACAAGGCACATGATGCGTGTGGGCGAGTTGGTTAGGCCATCAGGGTTCTGGTTCGAATTGCCCGCTCGCAAGGTCAACCGCCACTTTTTTAGCATCGTTCATTAGCCTCGAGATTTTTGCAAAGGGAAAGACTGGTTGATTCCACCGCTCAAAGGTCTTAAAAAGACCCCGTGTCACTTAGTGCTAGCCCGGGGGGAGGGGGATTCAACCTTCCGTCAAGAAACGATCAAGAGAAGGCATCCACATGTTTTAGGTCAATAAGAATATACGTCATTAATCCAAAGTTGATTGAGAGAAGACATTCCCATGCTTAAATTAGGAATCTTTTTTTTTTTTAAAAGCAAAACTCACAATTGTGAGTGAATTATATTGAACATCCCAAAAAATTACAAGGTCTTGTCATGCTCTTGTTAAGCCATGACATCATTCAGGGACCATACTTACATCGGCTATCAGGCTAGCCACCCCTACCAACCCGCCCCCTCCTCCTCCTTAGTACACAAGGTCCATAATCATGTCATTCTAAGATCTTTTAGTTACCGATGACCAAGATTAGCCCCCATCCTAGGCATTCCCTCTGCTGAAAACAATGCACAAGTAGTCCTAGACCCATCCTTCGAATGTTGCTTGCGTCCAAGTGTCCATATTAGCACTTTTCTTTCTTGTATAATTTCTGCGAAGCTTGCCACCTCAAAACCTCCTTCAAACACACGGCGGTTCCTTGTCTGCCATATATTATGTAAGAAGAAGTATCTGACGATCTGAGTGCTGACGAGGAGTGCAAAACTACTTGAATTCTTACCTCCAAGGAATAGGTCAGTCTTGAAAAAACTAGTTTTCCATGTTCTTTGGACCCACTTGCATATTTTCCCTGCGAGGCCTTTGATAGCTGGGCAGTCCATGAATAGGTGGTCCTGATCTTCACTAGCTATCCTGCAACCCAAGCGTCGATCTACCCAATCCCTCTCTCCCGAATCTTCACCCCCGTCGGTAGAGCACCCCACATAACCTTCCATAAGAAAACCTTCATGTGTTGCGGAACCTTTGGCTTCCATATGTTCTCCATTACATACTCCCACCTTTCCTCCGGCCATTGCTTTTTCCACTCAAATCTTTGCTTGTGAGTTATGTCCACCCCCAAGGGGGCTCCCAGATGTCTAAAGATATTCCCTTTTGTGACCATCTCTCCCGACCAGACAGAAGGGTCAAATGAGTCATTTTCCGATAAGGAGGTCAGCCTTGACTTCTCTATATTACATTGGGACCTTGAAGCTACTGAGAATATTTGTACAATCTCCAGAGCTTTTCTGATGATGTGGGGGCACGCCTTCAAGAAGAGGAGAGAATCATCTACAAAAAGTTTTGCCAATAGTTGGCTATTTCCTGGTAAGGCAAGGCCTTGCAACTCCCCTCGTTCCGCACTAGCTTCGAGCGTCATGATTAGAGGATGTGATCCTATGGCGAAAAGTAGGGGGGCTAGAGGGCATCCCTGCTTAATAGACCTTTTGACCTCAAAAGAGCCCACAATTCTATCGTTGAATAGGAGCTCTGACTGGCTAGAGGGCATCCCTGCTTAATAGACCTTTTGACCTCAAAAGAGCCCACAATTCTATCGTTGAATAGGAGCTCTGACTGGCTTCCAGCCCCATTACACGTACCAGCCAACATAAGCGAGGCCCAAAGCCCAGAGATTCCATGAAGGCTTCTATATATGTCCATGTTATTCTGTCATAATCCTTGTCAACGTCCAACTGCAGCAGAATGCACTCCTGCTTTGTGACAGTTGCGTATTCGATGCCCACCATTGCTGCCAAGATGTTATCGTAAATGGACCTTCCTTTGATGAACCCATGTTGATGGGGTGAGATGATCTTGGTTAGTAAGAGGGCTAGTCTGAGGGCTACTGCTTTAGCTATAATATTTTAGGCCACCGACATCATCGTTATAGGGCGGCCAATGTTTCAGTTGAGAACAGCAAATCTGTTTTGGGATGGGTTTGATAAGCCCTCTCTTAACACTTACCCATGGCTTTATTGGCCAATCTTGTGATCGGGGCCTTGAGATCATCCCAAAATTCTCTATAGAATTCCACCGTCATCTCGTCCCAACTAGGGGACTTTTCCTTGCCAAGGGCTTGCAATGCCATTGAACATTCGTCTTCAGAGAATGCCCGTTTCAAGCAATTAGCTTGTGAGTGGGGAATTTCCTTCTTGACACTCCGAAGTAAGGTCCCTCTGACTTCTTCCACTTCTTGGGACTTGGTCTCTAGCCGTCCAATGATTTGACTGAGATAGCTCAACATCAGACCAGCCATTTCATCCTGGGTATAAACTGTTGTCCCTTTCTCATCATCGAGCGAGCGGATGTGGCCCCGGCTCTTCTTGATTTTCAAAGCCCTAAAAACCGAGCTTGATTGGAGGCTTCAGGTTGAAGAAAAGTCTCCCTGGAGAGAAGCCTTGCCTTTTTTATATCTTCCAACTGCTCATTAGCAAGGTTAGATTTGGATTCGAGCTATCGTTTGTGCTCCTCCTCAGTAGCCTGCCCATTGGCTTTTATGGAGGTAAGCAATTGTACCTCCTCTGTAAGACGCAGAAGGTGTACCTCCCTAGCTTTCTTGATTCGGGGGCCCGAGGTTTTGATTTCTTTTTGGATGCTCTGAGCAAAGAGGTCCCATGCATTGTGTTTGTTGGGGTCGACATCTTTTTTTAGCTTACCCAGTGCTTTCTTGGTTAGATTCCTGAAAAGAGGGTCTTTGAATAGGTATGCCCCTGTTACTAACAGTTTTTTCTCACCTCTTGGGGTCTTCTCCTCCTCTTTATTCTTCTTAAAATGTATGTGCAGAGGAATGTGATCCGAAAGGCTTTTTGTTGGGACTACCTTCATCTCCATCAATGAAAATATCCAGTCAGCTTGGTACGAGCAATAGCATCTTTCCAGCCTAGAGGCAGTGCGGGCATACTGGGATCTTATATTCTCTAGAAAGGAACCCTAGTCTTTGTGAGCTTTTGCTCAGCTCTGTCACTACATGCATGAGGGAGGAGGCTCTGGGCAGCGTGCACAGGGGAGCATGAGTTTTTCTTAAGCTTGGGCATGCTCGAGCACGGAGAGCATGGTGGCGAAGGTGGCTGGGATCTACTGTGAAGAAGCACAGAGGTCGTTCTGTGTGGGGAACCATGTCCGTGTTGTGCTCGGAGCCTGGCATCTATCCTTGACCTCCTCTTTTTGGTTGTGGTGGCTGGGCAGCGGCCCCCCTTCTTTCTAAAGGAGAATGAGGTTACGAGGTGTGGTGCGCTTCCATGTGTGGGCAACAAGGAGGGGCTCATGACAAAGCTTTCCATCTGCTGGCTTCATTCGTGGTTGGTTTTGCTTATCCGAAGGCGCATGGCTTGCTTTTCCAGATCGTTGTTGACTTCTCCGATTGGTTGGATCCGGCCCCGATGGGCAGTGGTGGCTTGTATTAAAAGGCATCCTTGTAAAAAGCCAAAGGATTGTTCACAAGAAGATTTAGAAATTTTCTCATGTAGGAAAACGGCGTCTTTGTCAAAGTTTTTCATACAATGCAGAACATCATGAGCTTCTGCTCGAGAGGCGCCGCATACCTAGCTAGATATGATTGGGGGAAGGGGACCATCGGGCCCCCCACGGGCGGCGGTCCCATGCCCCCAATGGTACCTAGGTATGCGATGCCTGCCTCACAAAAGCTCATGATGTTGAGGTAAGTCAGAATGTGGGAATTCTTGTGAGAATTTGTTCAAAACTTATTTTGGTTCCGTACGGCATTATTTGGGTTCTATGGTATCCATGACTCGAGCGAAGCATGGATTTTGTTGTTTTTGGTATTATGCTAATATAATATAAAATATAGCACTCACATCTGTGAGTTTGGCCAAAAAATTAAAAAAAGATTGGAAGAGTGTTTGCAATTTTGACACTTTAATGAAAAGGTAAGAGGCTAATTTAAAAAAAATTGACCCAAGTGTTCTTAGAATTATTATAGCTAATTACACATGGTCCTTTGCAATTTGACTAAATTTCAAATATCGTATTTTAAAATATCTTGGGTGGTGAACCTTGTCCGAGTTGTGCTCGGAGCCTGGCGTCTTTTCCTTGACATCCTCTTTTTGGTTGTGGAGGCTTGGCAATGGCCCCCCTTCTTTCAAAAGCAGAACGAGGTTACAAGGTGTGGTGTGCTTCCTTGTGTGCAGGGCGACAAGGAGGGGCTCGTAATAGAGCTTTCCATTTGTTGGCTTCATCTGTGGTTGGTTTCTCTCATCCGAAGACGCATGGCTTACTTTTCCAAATCGCTGTTAACTTCTTTGGTTGGTTGGATCCGGCCCCGCTGCCCTTTCGTCGAAACGCACAACACTCTTTGGTCTAGAGTGGTCGTTCCAAAGTTAAAACTTAAACACACTAAGGAAAGGTAGTGGGTTCGATTCGTTGGTTAATGCCTCAGAACGGGTGAGCCACGTAGCCAATCGTGCACACAACGATAGTCAGCGGAAGGGTAAATCTATACTAATAGATAATGGGGAAGGGGATTCCGGCTCCCCCCCTTGACACGCGTGGTCAGCAGAATGATCCGATGCTGCTCCGGCTGGTGTGTCTTGGCGCCCAGCATCACAGCGTGCAGCGCCACTCAGAGCGAGAAAGAGAGAGACTACTTTCGCCAACAGCGTGATGAGTGCCCCTTGCCACGCGTCCCCACATGGCACACCTGCCTGGCCCAAGCCTCGAGGCAGGTCAAAGTCCACAGCAGACTGGAACTGCCGCCACGCACGCTAAGAGAGAGAGAGAGAGAGAGAGAGAGAGAGAGAGAGAGAGAGAGAGAGAGAGAGAGAGAGAGAGAGAGAGAGAGAGAGAGAGAGTCTGGACTTCCTCGCAGAGAGAGAGCGAGAGACTTTGAGAGAGAGAGTCTGGACTTCCTCGTAAAGAGAGAGAGAGAGAGAGAGAGACGAACTTGCAAGTTGCAACCATACAAAATTCCTTTCTTTGAATTTGCTAAGAGGAAATTTTAGAAAATTAGGTTATTTGTTTTTATTTTTACACTATCTCCTTTTCCCTTCGCCCTCAACCGGCATTTTTGAAATTGAAAACGACACGATATTAGGTTGAGACACATTTTTCCCAAACATTGGGCGCAAGCCTCAGCTGGCATTTTTGAAATTGAAAATGGCGCGATATTAAGTTGAGACACATTTTTCCCGAGCACTGGGCGCAAGCCTCAAAGCAGTGGTCAACACTGGTGACTGACACAGAGACAGAGAGAGAGAGAGAGAGAGAGAGAGAGAGAGAGAGAGAGAGAGAGAGAGAGAGAGAGAGAGAGAGAGAGAGAGAGAGAGAGAGAGAGAGAGAGAAAAGAAGAAGAGAGTTTTAACATTAAAGATGTAGCCGATGAGCAAAGTTGAACTCAAGACCTATTAGCAATGTTCGAGAAAAATCATTTCTCCAAACATACAAAATTCCCTTTCTTGAATTTTTCAAGAGAAAATCTTAGAAAATTAGGTTCATTTTTTGGGCTTTTAGACTAATTTTCTCTATTTTGGGGCGAAATTTCTCCTTTCCCCTTGCCTTCAACGCCGGACGGAGGGCTGGCAGAGAGAGAGAGAGAGAGAGAGAGAGAGAGAGAGAGAGAGAGAGCACAAAGGGGGGCCCTTTTCAGCGCAGTCCGAACGGAGGGCTGGCACCTAGAGAAAAAATCATTTTTCCAAACATACAAAATTCCTTTCCTTGAATTTGCCAATAGGAAATTTTAGAAAATTAGGCTACTTTTTTGGGTTTTTACACTATTTTTCTCTATTATGGGGCGGAATTTCTACTTTTCCCCTTGCTGTGAACCGGCATTTTGGAAATTGAAAACGGCATGATATTAAGTTGAGACACATTTTTCCCGAACACTGGAGAGAGAGAGAGAGAGAGAGAGAGAGAGAGAGAGAGAGCTTGCTAAGTGCTTATGCTCAATAGGGAGACAGGTAGAGAGAGAGAGAGAGAGAGAGAGATGGAATATGGATGGCTCGTGAGTCGTGACACAAAAAGAGAGAGAGAGAGAGAGAGAGAGAGAGGGATTGTCTGGCACCGTCAAGCAGGGTTTGTCAAAAATGTGTCTCACCTTAATATCGTACCAGTTTCAATTTCAAAATGCAGGTTGAGGGCAAGAG
This sequence comes from Adiantum capillus-veneris, assembly GCF_014529385.1. Classification (NCBI taxonomy): domain Eukaryota; kingdom Viridiplantae; phylum Streptophyta; class Polypodiopsida; order Polypodiales; family Pteridaceae; genus Adiantum; species Adiantum capillus-veneris. Next base: position 108,209,539 of record NC_140951.1, read on the forward strand.
GAAAGAAAGAAATTCCACCCAAAAGTCAAGGAAAAACACCGCTAAAACCCAAGAAGATAAACTTATTTTTTAAACATTTCCTCTTGACAAAATTAAGGAAAGGAAGTTTTTCTGTTTGGAAAAATGAATTTTCCCGAGGACTATTGGCACGCTTCCACTCGAATGACTTTCAGCAAATTGGCACCGAGCACGGTCGGATTGTTGCAAGCATGACAACCTGTGTAGTTTTGGTAGCTTGAGCAAGGAGGATTGGGTAGCGCAGATCATAGGTAGCCAAAGAGTGGCCGTCGTAGTAGCAAGTGCAAAGAGCGCACGTTGCCCTATTGACAGTTGGCGATGGGGAGGTCCACAAAGAGAGAGAGAGAGAGAGAGAGAGAGAGGGGGGGGGGGGGGGGGGGGGGGGGGGGGGGGGGGGGATTTAAGGCCTCAAAGGCTCAAAGCAACTCCTTGCACCCGACAAGAGCGCACGCTGCCCCTATTGACAGTTGGCGATGGGGAGGTCCAAAAAGTGAGAGAGAGTTGGGGGGGGGGGGGGGGGGGGCATTTAAGGCCTCAAAGGCTCAAAGCAACTCCTTGCACTTGCCTCCCAAAAGAGGAAAAAGTATGGGGATCTCCTCTACAGCACTGTGAAACGACACACAACGAGAGCCAAAAGCGAGGCGAGGGGTGTAGGTGCACATGATAAAGGGGGAGAGAGAAAGAAGAGAGAGGTTGTGTCTGTGTGTGTGTATGAGAGAGAGAGAGAGAGAGAGAGAGAGAGAGAGAGGGGGAGAGCGAGAAAGAGAGCTAAGGATAATGAGAGAGAGAAAGAGCGAGGACCAAGGTGCATGATGGCCAGTGCACAAAATCGCAAATGCAATTGCAGCCTGCCTCAAACGAACTGGAGAGAGAGAGAGAGAGAGAGGACTCGCAGTGCTAAAAAAAGCCTAGGTTTAGTGTAGTCCCACCTACAAATTTTGAAATTTACCTCTAAATTTTGTATTTGAAGGTAATAAAACCCTCAAATTTTATCGATTTACCTCTATTGTTTCACATGTGTAGGTTTGCTAAGTTTTTGGAAAAAAGTTTTTTTCGAGCATTGGTGAGGAGGTCCCGGGGGGAGAGGAGGGTTGTCGTTGTTGACGATGGCCATGCCGCCGTCGAAGGCAACACCGTTTTGTTAGTGTCACTAAAGTGACTGCCCTTTTGCCAAAATGCACAACACTCTTTGCTCTAGAGGGGTCGTTCCAAAGTTAAAATTTAAACACACTAAAGGAAAGGCTGTTTTGTACGGCATTATTTGGGTTCTATGGTATCCATGACTCTAGCATAGCATGGATTTGTTATAAGCTTCTGGTATTATGCTAATATAATATAATGTACACCACTCACATTTGTGAGTTTGGCCAAAAGAAAAAAGGCTGGAAGAATGTTTGCAAATGTGACACTTTAATGGAAATTTATTGGAAAGGTAAGAGGCTAATTTAAAAAAACATTGACCCCAAGTGTTCTTAGAATTATTATAGCTCACTAGTATAGCAGGCGCTGCCTCTCTCTCTCTCTCTCTCTCTCTCTCTCTCTCTCTCTCTGTGTGTGTGTGTGTGTGTGTGTGTGTGTGTGTGTGTGTGTGTGTGTCTCACTTTGGTTCAAAGGTCACTACCGCGAGGATGCCGGAGTCAAGAGACAATGACATGTGGCAAGGGGGGCGGAATTCCCTCCCCCTTTATCTATTGGTATGGATTACACATGGTTCTTTACAATTTGACTAAATTTTGAAATATAGTAGTTCAAATTAAAACAAAAAACCTTGATTGTTTTCTCTTATTTTGAAGTCCCAAGCATACATTCTCAAGAGGTGACCGGAACAAGAGTACAAAATTGGAACATTTTTCTGTCTGCCCCAAATGGGGGGGGTCTATTTAGAATATTGAAGAAACTGCACCAATGGATCCCGAGACAACACTACTAACACCAAAAATAGTCGCACTAGCTATCTTCTCAACAGCATTGACAAGAGTCCCTACCATGTCGGGGACTCCATCGGTGGGAACAATTTCAAAGCCAATAATGTAATAGAGTTCTTTCTTGCAATGCTACCAGCCTTTTTTTTTTATTGTATATCTCTTGCCTTCCTGAGGTTCAAAGCCTGTATACTCATCATAATGCATTTTGAAGTTTGCACTAAACCTATCATAATATGTACTCCATGCTCCACCCTCTGAATATCTAGCATAGTACATTCGCACCCATGGAACGACATGATAGATTTCTCTCTTTTGTTAAGGTGGAATTGATGAACCTATGGGACAACACAAAGAAAAGTCATATATAAAGCAATAAAGTAAATGGTAATTAAACTATAGGCACAATTTTTGTAATTCCCTTAGCCAGTTTATGTCACTTGATTAAATATTTTTTATATGTGTGTGTGTGTATATATATATATATATATGTGTGTGTGTGTGTGTGTGTGTGTACACATACATATACATATATATGTGTGTATATATACATATAGGTATGTATGCATGTATATATATACATACAAACACATACCCACACACATAGATAAAAGAAGATTCTTCTTTGACTAATTCACAAGAAGTTTTGGAAAAATTCTCACAATAATTCCCACATTGGGACTTACCTCAACATCATCATGAGTTTGTGCGAGGCAGGCACGGCATACCTAGCTAGGTACAATTAGGGGCAGGGAACCATCGGCCCCGGTCCGGGGCTGACGGTCCCCTGTCCCCAATCGTACCTAGCTAGGTATGTAGTGCCTCCCTCGCAAAAACTCATGATATTATGCATTGTATGAAAAACATTGAAACCTTTTCTCAACCCCCCCCCCTCCCCCCAGTCCGAGGCCGACGGTCCCCTGTCCCCAATCGTACCTAGCTAGGTATGCAATGTCTCCCTCGCAAAAACTCATGATATTATTCATTGTATAAAAAACATTGAAACCTTTTCTCAAACCCCCCCCCTCCCCCTCCCCTAAATATGATACCCCTCCCTTATTTTTAAGCTTAGAAGATAAATTATTGGGAGTCTACCCATAACTTATACGCTTATGTAACTTGTAAAAAAAACCCCCTCCCTTGCACTTACGTGGTACGGTACGTTTTCCATGGTGAATCTCCCCCGGGAGATTCACTATTAGTAACGGGGGGATGTCATGTGCGTGCATCAAGATTAGAGAAACCCCCCTATGTACGGTATCTTACTTGCTAACCTATCCCCCTACATACGGACAAGATACGGACGTTCTCGCAATGAGCCATCCCCACTCATACAGATTTCGTACGGAATGTAATGACCCATTATTTTATGTATACTAGTAACATAACAATTTTAGAAGCACATGGTTTTGCAAAAATACATGTTGAAGTGCAAATGGATAGAAGTGTACATTGTAGTGTGTTTTCATTTGCAATAGATGTTAAGAGAACAAACCATGAAAAGCAACAAATATAATGAATACTAAATTACAATAAACCAATCATTTTAATGTAATTTGTCAAAAAACAAATAGCATTTGCCTTGTAAACTGATACAAATCTCAATCTCAAAACATATGATACTAGCCACTTACTTAGTAGGCTTCCCACGTGGGATTTAAGGCACACATCTGAAATGGATTGTTCTCTAAATAACAAAGCATACTCTTAAACAACCATTAAAAACTTCACTCATCAAATCAAAACACATTACAAAACAACCCATTAAAAGATTAATCTTTTTGAACAAAAATAATTATATATGATATGAATGCACGTCTATGCTTAAGCAAAATATAACTTTTAAAAAAGCACCATCTGTATTTAATTTTGAGTTTGTACATAAAATATAAATCTTAAAAATTTTGGCAAAGTCTCCTTTGTACAGAGACCTCTTTTTTAAAAAGAATCAATATACCCTTTTCTTGGGCTCCCACATGGGATTTTCATCACATAATTTCTTTTTTCAAACAAACTGCCCACCTCATCTTGGGCTCCCACTTGGGATTTAAGGATTATCTTACACATTCAAATCAAACACATTTTCAATAGAGTCAAAGTAATCTAACTTCAAAGTGGTGGTATGACACATAGACCCAAGGTATGCTCGACGTGTTTTGACAAGAAACTATAGCTCAAGATAAAACACTCGGTCAAGCCATATTACCATGTGGGAAATTGAGACTATAGAAGTTGTAACTACATGTAAAAGAAACTAATGATCTTAAAATCTTTAACGCTTTTTATCGTAAAAAGAGACAACTACACATTTGGTAAGAATGGATAGCTCAAGAGGCCCGGTAAAGCCATATGGATAGCTAGAAGAATTGAAGGTAAAAATCGAAGGTCAAGATGGCACACCCGATCAAGCCATATAACCATGTGACAAATTGAAACTATATTTATACTTATATACAAAAGAAATACATTGTGTATGTGTGACACATAGACCCAAGATATGCTAGACGTGTCTATATTTGTAATTATATACAAAATAAAAACATTGTGTATATGTGACACATAGACCCAAGGTATGTTAGACGTGTCTTGACAAGAAACTATAGCTCAAGATAACACACCTGGTCAAGCCATATGACCATGTTGGAAATTGAGACTATAGAATTTGTAACTACATGTAAAAGAAACTAACGATCTTAAAATCTTTAACACTATGATGTCACACATCCAGTTTGAGATTAAGTACATTCTTTATTGAATTAATACAACATTACTATCCAAAATTGTGAGTATCACTAACTGGCAAAATCTAGGCTAGATTTCGAGCTTGCCTTGAAAAAATTTGACAAAATTTGACAAGATTTAGTGTAACTACTAATAGATGCTTCAAACTATGATCTAAAAGCCAATTTAGTGCATCAGACAAGCAACGAGAGGCTCAGGGAGTCAACAGCATTGGCGGCTGCAGTGGAAGAAGTCGAGACTCGAACGCCAGTTCCAGCAGGTCGAGACGTCAAGACTAAGCGTCATTGATCAACAGGTTAAGACTCGGATGCCATAGCTAAAGCCTAAGGGCATTGAGAAGGCAAAAACGATTCACGACTAAAGTGAACTGAGAACTCACCCTGCGTTTGGCAATCGCTTCGCTTGCAAGGTGTTGGCCTCCCATCGTGAGCGTCAGCACAAACTCCTCCTCGCATCGTCATCATCCTTGCCGAAGAAGTCTGAAAAGATAGGCTTAATAAGATGAGGCCCATGGAAGCCGTTGAGAACGCAAACTTGCTGCGGGAATGTCATGTGACACATCCAACCCTATGTGTTCGTAGACAAGCTACAGCACGACAAGGGTTCAGTCAGTCCAGTCAATCTAAATTTAGAAGTGATTTGTCACTTTTTGTGAGTCTATTCGTAGACCGTGCATGCCCAGTCACTTAGTGTAGATGCATATCCTCTGGTTGCACACAGCATGATCATAAGCATTCCCATCAGAATCCATTAGAATCAGTTAGGGAAATTTTCCAATGATTTTAGCCTATTTTTCCTATTTTTGACATTTTTCACTTATTAATTTAAGTGACTTCCCAAAAAAAATAGGGTAGGGCAATTTAGGTAAGAAAATATATAAGCAAACCAAAGCTAGCACTCTTGGGTAGATGAGCAAGGAGCACAACAGGCCTTTGGCAGCAGGTACTCCCTCTCTCTCAGCAAGAACTCCTCAAGCACCCCATCAGCCCTAGCGTTTTTTATCATCGCCAACCCCCCATCTAGCTTGGCGTTTTCAGCCATTGCTTGACCTCGGTAGCCTTTGCATCTAGCATTTCCTGTCGCCAGCAGAACCACCAAATCAACAGCAGTTCCCTTAGCATTTTCAGCCCTAGCAACAACAGTCAAAACAACGTTTTTGCAGCAAGAAAAACAGCGTTTTTCAAGCCCTAACATCCCTGCAGATAGTCAACGTTTTTCAGCCTAAAACAACAGACCAAATCAGCGTTTTCAGCCCTTAAAAACAGCAGGCAAATCAGCGTTTTCAGCAGCCCGAATCAGCCCCAGATTTTCAGGAGATAGCGTTTGTGGACCGCAGTTAGAAGGTTGCAGATTTCAGCCTTAGGTCGTCGTCATCGTCATCGACACAGTTCCAAGTTGCATCAGTTTCCATGCATCATCATTGTACCACTTTGTGCAATCAATAGTAGACCACTCTCGTCGACGAGAGGGGGGCCTTCGGAGGAGGGTTTTACAATGTCTCTGGTATCGTATCTCTCTTCTCTCTCTATCTCTCAGTCTCATACACTTGCAAGCACAATGTCTATTCACTTTGTTTGTGATCATAGCATTCTCTCATTAAGAACGGAAGGCTCTACCTTCCATAAGAACAAAAGGAACCTTGAGCATAGTTCGGAGCACTCATCTTGAGCAAAGCGCAAACATTCATTCCGTTGCACCTAATAGGGAAGCAGAGCACAAAACTACAAAACAACTACAAAACAAAGGCCTCAAAGCAAGCAATCACAGATTTAACTGATCAGTAGAGAAAAGCTAGCTTTGAGATGTAGCTATAGCAGAAATAAAAAACCGATGTTCCAGGTATACAAGACACCATCAACCAGTTCGGTAGGATTAATGACACAATGTTGAAGACACTGCCACTACAGAAGCTTGCATCATAGTGTATAGACAAACATCTAAAGCATAGAAACAATATGAAATTTACAGATCAACATTAATTGAAGAAAGAGTTTGTGGCAAAGCCTTGCTAACTTGAAACAAATTTGGAATCCAACACTGGCTGGGAATGGTGAGCGTAGATCTAAAGCCAATGTCTACCAAGTGAGGGGGGATACTAGGAAGCTAGAGAAGTTAGAATAGCAACGGTGAAAATTTCACTTAAAGAAATCTGAAAACCTTCACTGAGGATAGATCTGAACATTGTTTTCAAACAAGAGGATTGCACAGGCTAACTACATTGTCAAATATAAGCAAAACTGACAACAAAATCATTATACAAGACATAAATGGAAATGTAACATCGAAGAAATGGAAAAGAAGGCATGACGAAACAACATTTCATAGAATAAGACAGAATAAAGAACGATAGAATGAGATCTTAAAGGCACTCACCTTGAAGGCAGTCGCAGTTTTCAGCCTCTTTGCGGAAAGCATCAAGGACATAATCAATGAGCTCCGCGCCTTCGGTGTAGTGATCCTTGGCCCAGTTGTTGCCAGCTCCGAACTCGCCAAAGACGAAGTTATCAGGGCGGAAGATCTGCCCATAGGGGCCTGTTCCAACATTGTCCATAGTACCTGGCTCCACATCCATGAGCACGGTGCGAGGCACATAGGACCTACAACTTGCCTCGTTGTAGTACACATTCACTCTCTCCAGCTGCACGTTAGCGTCACCGTTGTATGACCCCGTGGGATCAATGCCGTGCTCTATGCATACCACCTCCCAAAACTTGGCATCCATTTGGTTGCCTTTTGCACATGTTTGTGCATTCACAACTTCTATGACGAGGAGGTATCCAGCTCATAAACTTAGTCCAAGCAATCAGCCAACTGAAGTCGCTCGGTTGCAATCCCCACATTGTAGAGCGACTCTTCGTCCCACTGCCTTGTTGGTCACTATACGAATATTGTTCATCTGCTGTCCGATGTCTAGTAATTCCATCTTAGCCAGCACCGGCTAATGATTAGGAACATGTGCATAATCACTCACCAATCAAAGCAACTCGAATGAAACGCAGGCTGGTGCTCACCGGAGCCCGCCCTCTCGCAATGTGCTACATGTATCACATTCGCCATCTCTTCCTTCCATGCCTTCTTGGGCACCACCACAGCTGGTTTGCATCGCCCTGTCGTAGTGATCTGGTCTCTACTACCTTGGCTATTCTCATGTTCACTCATGTTGCGCTCCCACTCGGTGGACAACTCGCTTTGTCGAGGGGGAACTCATCGGCCATCCATGGCCTGTCCCAACATGCTGTTCCACTCATGCCGACATATCTCACCACATGTCTTAGTTGTTCATTGGCCCCCGGGCTCAGCCCAATATACCATGATTGTTGTACATCCTCGACCATTTAATCGTGTTCCTAGCTGCTAAAGGGGATCGGGGAGCACCACAGACGGAGAGTGAGAGAAGGAGACACACAACGCAGATATGGGTGGGGAGACTGTGAAGTGGCAGCTCCCCCTATACAATATACTCACTATAAGTATAGGGTAACAGTGGGCGGGCGCCCATGACCTAGGCGACCGGTCAAGGCACATAGGCCTTAACCCCAACAACCTCCCACTTAAAGGCCAATGTGCCTTTAAGCAAGATCTACTAGTGTACAACTAATAGAAGGTGAGATATTCTCTCAACCTATGCCCACTGACTCTCGATGAGCTAGTGCATCCGGCTCTTCTGATAGACAAACATCCCGCTGCGGAAGCCACACAGAGCTAGCTCCAAGCTCTGCAAAGAGTCTACAAGAGCTCATGCACTCCTGCAAGTATTGGTCCAATGCCTGCAAACCTCCCCTATGCTCTATGCCGAGATCAGACATCGAACAACTAATCAACCCTGCTGCAAATGCTCCCACTGCACCTGCTATGTTGGGCCTCGAGATCAGCATCTCGTACATGAGGACACCGAATGTTGATGCAACCCTGGCAACCTTTGCCACCTCCAACTCAGAACTCAACTCATGGTAATCCTGTCCCCTATCATAGAGACCATGGCACTCTGACTCCGAGCTCTAGAGTGACTCCTCGTGCCCACCACATATCACATGTGTACCAAGAGTATCCATCTGTCCTGAATCTGCATCAAGATCTGGCATAAACATATCAAGAAAAGACTCCACAATAGCCAACATCTCAGCATCCATGTGAGTCATCTCTGTCATCACCTCTGATGACTCATCCTGCTGTGACTCACTAGAGCTGTCCCGCTCTACCTGTGCATCCGTAGACGCAACCTGCACAACAAGGTCGCTGCTCTGCACTCCATGCAAAGCATCCTGCAATCCACAAGCAAAAGAGACTTGCCTACTCTCTCGCTCTCTACCTGGCTGCATGATCACAGAGACAACACCGTCTCTCGCGTGATCCACATGCAATGGGTAACCTGTACCACTCCTGGCACCTCTCGCAATCACTAGCGAACGCAAATGCATCACAAAATCTTGCTCTCATAGCAAAATCTGACATCCACTATCCCATAACTGTCTGACTGAGATCAAATCCCGTCTCAGATCTGGCACATAACGCACATGACGCAGCGTAAATCTCATACCACTGGGCAAGGACAAACATACGTCTCTTGCACCCTCAATGTCATACACAACACCATCAGCCATGTGCACACAACCAAGTCTCCCACTAGAAAACGTGCTAAACCACTCACGATGCGACGTGACATGGAAAGTAGCATATGAATCTAGTAACCAATATGAAAACAATGTGCAATCCGATATGCAATCCGTAGACATAAGATCGTCTGAAGACAAGCTAGATGTAAATGTGACATCGCCATCACAAGCATACTCAGTAACCACCGTACTGATCTCACTAGCATCTGTCATGCCCAAATCTGCATCGCGCATCTGTCGCCTCCGTTGTCTCAAACGCTTGAAACATCGACGCCTAATGTGCCCTCTATGTCCACAATGCCAACATGTCAAGTCTCTATGCCGTCGAGACTTGCGTGTGGGATCAATCTCTCCCATGGACATAGAAGTGGACTAGACTCCCCTGTAGACATGGATGTCGCGTACATAGCATGTAAACTCTGCCATAAAGCATGAGTTGTAGTCTCCCTCAAGACCTGCCAGTAAACAGACTCAACCAGATGCAAATGAATCGTAGACATGGCTAACTCATCAAGATCCTGCCAATCATCATCACGCATAGACTTGGGCTTCGCCGATAAACCACGCAAGGGTTTATCCTGCCCCAAATCCGCCAATGCAACAAGCATATGCTCCTTCCAAGCAACAAAATCTGCACCATCAAACTGTGTCAGACCATAACGTTGGAAGTCAAATGAAAAATCAGCCATAATGCTCGCAAAAGAGCAACCAACAATGAGTAGCAAATGTCAACCAAATCAGCCCTAAACCGGCTCGAATCGCATCAACAAAAGTCTGCAAATATGGCTGCAAATCAGCCCCAAAACAGTCCCAAAATTCAGCTCTTAAACAGCTGCATAAACAAGTCACAAATGTGTCCCAAATCAGCCTACAACTGAGTCATATATAGACACCTGCAAAGAGGAAACAATGGCTGAAAATTCAACGCCCAAATAAGCCCTCAAACCTGCTTGTAAACTTGTAAACCTGTAGCTGAATCCTGCTGAAAAACCTCAAGCTATTAGTGCTCGAATCCGGCTACCTAGCTCGTAGCCACACAAGCATACATCACAATACTCACTCCTGTGAGTGTGCCAAGATAACTGTACGCCTGTCAAACCCGTGAGCTAATCACCAAGCCCACACTGTGCGGTATCAATGCATACACAAGCACAAATCTCCCACCTGCAGAGAACACCGCACGCAAATGCTGAGTGCAACCCGCAATCTCTACCTAGATCGCATAAATGATACGCATAAAACTCCTGAGAAAATTTCGCCAGAGTTTCGTCAGTAAAACGGCCACAAAACCAGTAACCAAACTGATTGCACGCTCAAAACCATGAGCAACCAAAGTGCATCAAACCGCACTCCAAATGCATGCACCAATCTCCACCCTTTGCATACATCATTGCAAACACCTGCAAATCTAGTACACAAATATCTGTTCTACCTGTGATTGCCAAAAAACATGCTCAAGGCATACATTGTCGAGCTCAAAATGCAATCACATTAGTCTCCTTGAGCATCAAACCACATAAGGCATACATCGTATCCTCCCACCTGTGAGGAAACTTGCAGGAAATATCACTCTCACATTTGAGAGCAAACCATGTGTGGAATCCTCGACACACAATAAACAACTGCTGCTACAGAAAACTCAGCGTTCAGAATTTTAAACTTCTGATATGACGAGTGCCTCCGGAGCGTGCCAAAACCCCAAGGTAGACTCTTGGATCACATGTATTCGAGTCCGGGTGTGAAAGCTATGCCAAAAACCTCCGTTTCGACCCAAAAACGCAGCATAAACTACCAAAAGAGGGCTGAAAAATGAAGCTCCTCAACCGTAGCTCGAATGAAGTTTTTGATGGCTCGAATGGCTTTGAAAGGGGGGTAAAACACCAAGACACCTGATGGAAACGCTCTCGGAAAGCTAAATTTGGCGATATCGAAGTCGAAACCCTGTTTGCACTCTTGAAAGTGCGCGCGCGCGGACGCGATTTCGGGAATGAAACTGGCTCTCCGCTGTCGTCGTGACTGTGCACATACGCTCCCTCCGCACCTACGCTCTGATACCAATTGAAGGGGATCGGGGAGCACCACAGACGGAGAGTGAGAAAGAGAGAGAGAGAAGGAGACACAACGCAAATATGGGTGGGGAGACTGTGAAGTGGCAGCTCCCCCTATACAGTATACTCACTATAAGTATAGGATAACAGTGGGCGGGCGCCCATGACCTGGGCGATCGGTCAAGGCACATAGGCCTTAACCCCAACAGCTGCCTGGTATGGTATCGAGTACACTTTACCCGCCTCGCATCCTCTTGTAATCCGCCTCGTCGAGGGGGAATCCAACGGCCATCTGAGGCCTACATTTGAACCAACCCCTGTTGATCCATCTCTTCCTTTGCAATTGCTACCTCAGTGGCCCACTTATCCTGCATCATAGCCACCTCCTCAAAAAGCAAGGTTATCCCTTGCTCTTGCCGACGGAGCTCGTCCTCCAACATTGCTTTCTTTCCTTCAAGTTCCTTCCTTGTTCTCTTACTTTCCAACCGCATCGAATCTACATCCCTGTGGTAAATCTCCATACTCCTCGAGCAAGTTTGAGTCAAAGCATGCATAGAATCTTGCTCGGTCATATTCCGATTCTTCTCTGCTCCATCCATCATAACGTTCAACTAAACGGTGCTTCGCCCTTTCAAAGCATACGGATGCAGCCTCCACATTGAACCAAGCCTTTAATGAGGCCATCTCCAAAAGCTCTAATACCAAATGTTAGTATGCAAGTGCATACATAGCATAAGAGGGTGCAATACACTGAACACGGGCTCAACAAGAGCCCAAGAGCAAACTAGGGCCAAGTCTATAGTGGCCGGAAACACCCGTGGATCCAAAAACAATAATCAGGTAGCGAGTGAGGGACTGACTCTCCTCGACTTGATAAGCCGAGAGCCCAAGAGCAAACTAGGGCCAGGTCTATAGTGGCCGGCAACACTCGTGGATCCAAAAACAATAATCAGGTAGCGAGTGAGGGACTGACTCTCCTCGACTTGATAAGCCAACATGGCTTTACAATACAAATGATGGGGTGCAATACACTGAACACAGGCTCAACAAGAGCCCAAGAGCAAACTAGGGCCAGGTCTATAGTCGTCGGCAACACCGGTGGATCCAAAAACAATAATCAAGTAGCGAGTGAGGGACTAACTCTCCTCGACTCGATAAGCAGAGAGCCCAAGAGCAAACTAGGTCCAGGTCTATAGTGTCCGGCAACACTCGCGGATCCAAAAACAATAATCAGGTAGCGAGTGAGGGACTGACTCTCCTCAACTCGATAAGCCAACACGGCTTTACAATTCAAATGATGGGGGTTCGGAGCACTGTGACTCACCCTTCAACTAGCATACAAAACGTGGGCTCGAGACCCACTCAAGTGACCTGCTGAGTTAAGAATGCAGACATGGGACTTAGAATGCAGAGTGTTAAGAATGCATACATGGGACTTAGACCTATGTAAGCTTTACAAAACTGCCTTGGGCAAGTTGATATTCAGAGGACTCCATGATACCCACACCTGGAAAACTTTGTCTTGACAATGCATTTCGTGTTAACTGATGCAACTATGTAGTAGAGGATAGCAAGGGCAATAATGCAAGTGAGAAACCTCCATTTCTGGACTAACTCTAGTGATTATTGGAGCTGAGCATTGGCTGCTGCTGCACTACCGACCAGCGCCCCCTCTTTCACACACTCCCACACCCCCAAAATCATCTTCAAAAGTGCAAGGAATCATCAACATATTTATAATTCTTTACCAGTTCACATTGACTAACATAATACAAACTCGTAAATAATACAAACTCGTATCTTATGCAGGTGAGATGTGCTTTACTACTTCTTGCACATCATGAATTCTGGCTTCTAGTAAGCATACCTTAACTCTCTCAGAAAGAACTTCTGCTTCTTCATTCTGGAAGACAACAGCTAGAACAATCATTATGTAAATAGAATCAAGACAAACATGGTGAAAAGACTTAGCTGCAATCTAAAAGCTCCGTTAGCCAGCCATTACCTTTCTTGCTACTGCCATGCCAACATGCTCCTGATCAGTTTCTGAATGTATGCTCGGTTTAAAATGTTGCTTGAGCTCATGGATAGCAGTCAAAGCCTGGTTAACTCGTCCAGCCTTCAAAACACACACACAATGCTCATACAAGTTTCTAGTAGAAAGTTTTGTGAGAAAGGAGGTCAAATGCTTGTTACCTTCCGTGTAAATGTGGCAAAATCCAAAAGCGATGTGGATGGTATCAAGCAATGTGTTAGGTGTCAGAAGAGCGCTATCCAATTCCTCGAGGGAAAATTCAACCTTAATGTTCAGCAAAGACCTGCAGTATCGGTATTAATTCAAAGTATGTTTGCATTTTACCATGTAACAGTGTTCCAATCTCTGGGACTTAGCTTCAAGCCTCCCTTGCAAACACAGTGCAAGAGAGCACAAAAAGTGTGTGTGTGTGTGTGTGTGTGTGCGCCTGAAGTGATCACGAGAGAGAAAGAGATTTATGCAAACTATTTAGACTAGTACTTACATTGAAGAAGTCGATGATGGATGCGAGCTCCCACATGTTGCACATGAAGGGGGGTGCGCTCCATAGAAGGGGCAGCAGCAGCCAATTGAGAGGGTGTCCGCCCTGTGCAAGCCCTTGGGCGTCTATGCGAACTCTGTCTCGCTGGTTGATGTTGCGATCGGCCACTTGCAGAGGATGGCAGGTCCGTCATCACAGCTCCGTTCGATGTTCCCATGTAAGGGAGAAAAGATTTAGCCCAACTAGACGTGCCCACCCCCACGACAGAAAATTGAGGACACCCACCATACGCAGAGAAGAAGAGACGAGAAGACGACAACAACCCGAGAGAGGGAGAGAGAGAGAGAGAGAGAGAGAGAGAGAGTAGCAGAAGCAGCAGCAACAGCAGAAAGGGCTGATCTGGGGCGCGAAACAAGGAAACATCGCTAAAGCTTCCCACTTCATAGGTACAAAATTTAATTGCGAGGGAAAAAGGAGAAACCCCGCCCCGAAAAAGAGAAAAATAGTGTGAAACCCCAAAAAATAAACCTAATTTTTAAAAATTTCCCCTTGCCAAATTCAAGGAAAGAAATTTTATATGTTTGAAAAAATGATTTTTCCCGAGCACTGGTAGGGCTGGATACTGGAGTCCAAGTATCTCTCTCCCTCTCTCTCTCTCTCTCTCTCTCTCTCAGGTGGTTCATCAACATGTGGGCACTATGATTGTATAATTTCGCTCAGGCTACATTGGTCGAATGAACTTGCTACATTGGTCGAATGAACCTGCAAAGGCCACATGGCCAATAGGCGGCGACTCTCTCTCTCTCTTTCTTTTTGATTGACAATTAAGATCCGGTTTTGAGTGCTTAGCATGCAAAAAAGGGCAAATATTATGTCTAAAAATAATAAAGCAATTCATCTCGAGAGCCTACTTAACATTCAAATTCTTAATAGACAATCAAGTCTTCTTATGAAAAGCTACAAACTTTTTTTTCTGTCAAGAGATTTAATCACACGACCATGGGTATTTTGGAAAAATCGAAGGGCATTTTGGGAATTTGTGACAAAATATTGGGGATGTTTTGGGAATTTTTGAAATGAGGTGCTTTGGGGCCATGTGTGTGCAGACAGTTGTGCGTGCAGCCCACCAAGATTTGAGGCCATCGACTTGGAGAGAGAGAGAGAGAGAGAGAGAGAGAGAGAGCAACCTTGTTACCCGTCTCGAGTCTCTAGACGGCGGACGACCCCTGTGCTGCCAGCACTGCAGATACCACCCTGGAGTGAGCCACCGAGGAAAACAGTGCAGTCAAATAATCAAAGCAAAGGCCGCCTCTCTCTCTCTCTCTCTCTAGTTGTGTGCGTGCCTATGCGACCGATGACTACAGTGCACTGCCCGAGCAAGCTCCTGTTTGACGCGTGTCAGCGGGGGGAACCGGAATCCCTCCCCCTTTTATACTAGTATAGATGAGTGATGCAACTTAGCCATGGTGAATGTGAATGTGAATGTATATGTATATGTATGTATGTACATATGTGTGTGTTCATGTGTAATACTTTATTTGTACGATGTGTATGTATGTGTGAAAGACATACATATGTGTTACACACACATACACATGGTGTGTATATGTACATTGTATGTATGTATATATATATATTACACACACACAACAGTATTTGATACCCCTCCCCCCCCTCTCCTTGATGCCCCCTTCCTTATGTATACGATATGAGTATGAAATAATGAGGGTCTACCCCTATTGTATACGCTTATGTACAAAATCCAAAAACCCCCCTCTTGTACACTCACGTGATATCGTACGAAAAAACACGGTGAATCCCCCGAGGAATCTCCCAGGCGTTGGTTTTGGCTATTTTCGTGATACACCATAGAAGCTTTGAGGATATGGTCGATCAATACGCCACAGATCCAGATTTTGCAGATGTGTTCCGTTGAATGCAGAATGGGGAGGTAGTAGTGGGATATTCTATTCGGGATGGCTAATTGATGAAGAAAACGATGTTGTGGAAAACGATGCAGTTCTTGTCATCTTTCCACCTGCAGATAGATGGGCAATCTGAGATTGCAAATTCATTTATATTGGATTTATTGAAGTATTACATTTCAGATCAAAAGATTTAATGGGAAAAGTATTTGCCCTGGTGGAATTTGCCTACAATAACACGATTGACTCTTCCATAGGGAAGGTGCCATTTGAGATTATTGAAGGTGCTCCGAAGGTTCCACCCTTCTTAAGCACGAAAGATAAGATTTTTGAAGCCGACCTATACACGAGGGACTTGGACACTGCTTTCGCCAAAGTCCGGGAAGCTTTACAAAAATCTCAAGAAAGACACAAAAAGGCAACACATCGACATCGTAGTGATTTGAAATTAAAGGAGAACGATTGGGTGCTCTTATGTTTTGAGAAGGCACGCCTAAGAAAGAAAAAAGGAAAGGAGGGGCTTTAAAAAAATATATTAGAATGAGATACTAGGGACATTTCCAGATAAACGAAAAGATAAATGTTGTCTCCTTTATGTGTGATACTTCTGGAGAATTCACAATACTTTTCATGTGAGTCTCCTGAAGCCTTTTAAAGGCGATGTGCCTGATGATGGGGATCCACATGAGCAACCCAACGTGGTTGAAAGCGAGGGGATCCTCATTGCAGAACAGATATTGGCAAATAAAGATAGAAAGATAAAAGGTAAAGCGATAAGGCGTTTCTTGGTTAAATTAAGAACTATCCCGCATTGGATGCGAAGTGGATGGAGGAGGAGGACGTGGCAGATACTCCTCAGATTGTGAATCTTTACCTTGAGGCATTCAGTTTAGCATAGTCTACTCTAATAGAACCCTGATTTTAGCTTGGGCGAAATTTGGCACATCGGGCTTGCACAAGAGGGGAGCCATTCCGCTCCTTTGTCAACAGATTGCCCCGATTTTGGACAATAGAGTCATTGATGTCCCTATTGGGTTTCATGGATACTATGAGCTAACAATATTCTATTGTAATGACTTTAAGATTCGGAATTCCCGATAATATGATACTGATTTGAACTTGACTTGTTTAAGTGCACGAACTGATAGACGAAATGACTGTAGCATTTCGGTCTGATGAATCTCTATAGACATGATTGTTACCATATACATGTGGTAGTGATGTGTGTGAACACACTAGGACCGCCGGGGCATTTTTTCCCTCTTTAGGAGATTTTTTCCCCCGTGCATTGTATATACGCCCATCACTCTAGGGCTATCTATCTTTCCATTGCACACTAAGTAACACACTCTCTATTGTGAGCCTTGAGCTTCCTTCGTCTTCTCCAAGATGTGTGTGTTTCTCTGCAACCCTAATTCCAACAATTGGTATCAGAGCAGGTCACATCTTCCCGGGCTTAGTCGCCAGTTGCTCCAGCACACGCCTGCTCACTTTCTCCGATTTCAGTGAGCTTTGGTGAGCGTTCGTAGGTCGACAAAATTTTTGGGAAAGCTCGAAGAGCATGGTCTGCTCAAAATTTTGATTTGGGCTCATTTCGGCCTCCGTTTCCACTACAGGCAATACTGCACAGGCTATTTCGTCATTTTGTGCAGAATTTTTGTCATTGCCGTTTTGTGCATAACAGGTGCCTTATAGTCTTCTACGGTTTGTGCTATATAGCATAGGTTTTTCCCGCTCCGTTTCTCCTATTTTCGGGCAGTTTTCACATCAGGTGTAGCATTTACCATGGCTGACAACAGCAACACAGATGTGTTCAAGATGTTTGCTGCTGAGGACAGGTTGGATGGGGACAACTACCCTATGTGGGCTTATATGATGCAACATGTTCTTGTGTCAAAGGGTGTCTGGAACATTGTGCAGGGCATTGATGTACGTCCTGGTTCTGAGGATGTAGGCGATGTTGAGGATGTTGCAGGTCTTGCTGCAAGGATTGCAGCTGTTAGAGTTGTTTTGCCTATGGTAGAACAAGCTCGTTGGGATGTTAAGGATGTGCAGGCTCATGCATTGATTGCGTTGTCTGTGAAGCGCACCATTGTTCCTCACATCCGTTCAGCAAAATGTGCAAAACAGGCTTGGGATATTCTAGCAAGTCTTTATGCAAGCCGCAATGAGGCTAAAATTGCTTTGCAGCGTAAAGAGCTGGAGTCGAAGATTATGCATGAGGAAGATGATATGGACACTTTCCTTGCTAGTGTCAACGATATCAATGAGCAACTTATTTCTACAGGTGAAGTTATTTCAGACAGTTCCCTTGTGCAGACTGTTCTTGATGCCTTACCAGATTCTTACCAGACTTTTGCTAGTACTTGGAGACTTATGACCCAAGGAAATCCAGAAGTTGTCAAGTTTGATGCATTATGCACATTGTTGTTGCAAGAGTCACTTTCCAGAAAAAGCAGGACTAGGCAGCGTGCAGTTGAACAGGCTTTTATTGCTTCTCAAAGAAAGGGTGGTAACAATAATGCAGCCACTTCCTATGGTTCTGCTGCGAGTGGCAAAATTTTTGTTCCTAATGCTTCTGCTGGCAGCACTTCGTCTGGCAATTCTGGTGATAAGGTCAAAAAGAAGACGCGTTGCCATTATTGTAAAGCCAATGATCACTTGATCAAGTCGTGTCCTAAGTTGAAGGCCAAAGAGGCTAAGAAGAAAGAGGGTGGTTCCACTGCAAATGCTAGCTCCACTACAAATGCAGCCATTGTTGAGTCTTCTCTGAAAGGAGATGGAATTGGAGCTGATCTCTTAAGACAGCTAATTCCAGTGTTGAAGGATTTCAGCTACTTAGAGTAGGAAGAGTTCAGACAGTAGACTAGACAGAAATCAGTGACTAGACTGAAATATGAATACTGAAATGAGAATCAGACTTAAAGACTGGAGTAAAGTTCAGATTCAGATTCAGAAGACTATTGAGAAGTCAGTATCACTGGAATATATATATCATGATTGAGATTACAGTGAATATGATTACAGAGAGGGAAAATGTAGCCGATAATACTGCCACTGATGCTCAAATGCAATTATAGCTCAAAGCGCTAATACAAGTGATAACAATTGCCAACCCGATATCAAAGTAATGGGCCCTATTTATATGCTTCGGGTTTACCGTAGTAATTACTAAGTGATTCACTGCCCATCTTCTAAGAACACGTTCCCACATGGTGACGCGCCAGCCGTCTACATCCCTCCCTTCTTTCTTGAATTTTGGCAAGATTCCAAAATTTCTAAAAAATCCATTGTCTGGTTCTGATGTTGAAATGAAAAATCCATCGTTTGGTTCTGATGTTGACAATCCATCTTCTCAATGTCAGACTCTGACAATCCACCAGAAGATGGTGAAGGATGCAGAGCTCTAGAAAGCTCACAGATTGCGAGAGGCAGTTGAAAAGGCCAAGGTTATCTCTCTCTGCCTGCTGAAAAGAAAAGTCGCCCCCGAATTCTGAGATAGTACTACCCATTATCCTTCCATTGGACCATCTTCCTTTTGCCCTTGCTCTTTGACCGTGTTGGTGCTTGAGAAGTTCCAGCATCAGCATTCTCCTTCTGAATCAGTCGGTAAATGGCCTCCTGCTCCAGCTAATCCCGCCGTTCTGTGGTCATCTCTACCTCATAAGGTGTGAGAGAATGATAGGTTTTGGTGTCAGAATCATAGAGTGTACACCTGCCCTTGGTCAGTCTTGTTCTGGCCAGTTTATGACAATGCAAAGCAGTATGGATCCATCCTTGTGGAAGAGGCTGATTTGTTTTGACGCGCGCTTTGAACAGAATCTCAGCCATCTCCCTGTACTGCGGCGCTAGACCCGGCTTTGCTGCAATGTCTTTCTCAGGCAATTTGGAAGATTCGACTGTAAGCTGCAGTAACTGATTAGTACTCCTAGTCAATCCTCTAACCTGAATCTTCCACTGGCCCATACACATCTGAATCCTCTGTAGCTCTTCCTTTATTGCCTGGATATCATTGATTTGAAGAACATCATTGAACAATGTCTGCCAAGTCTTCCATTCTACAGTTGATCGCTCATACCAATCCTGAAGCTCATCAATGATTTTGAAATATGCGAGTCGATCAATTGGCTCTTGATATTGAGGATACAGTGGTGGAAAGAATCTGAGAAACTCAGTTTCTCTTGCTGGAACAGCATACAAGAGAACTGGAGAATCAGGCACAAATTCCAGGAAATTCAGAACTGCCTGGTTCTCTTGTTGCATCATCTTCCTAGTAATTCTGACTAACTGGAATAGGGTACGGAGAGCAGTTGCCTATGCTCCGACTGACATGCGAGTTTGAGGTCCTCTGCTAGTGGCTGTCTGGTCCTCCAGGATGGCTTTCATTCTCTGGTCCAAAACACCTCTTGCAATTTGCAGTTGAACCATAACATCCTTAAGTTGGACCCTAACGTCCTTCATATAGCGGTAAGTTGGTTTGTTACCCAGCAGAAGTTCCAGTTCTAAAGCCAAAGACTGACAATCTGCAGTGGACTGTCTTTGCCAGTGTGGATTTACCACTTTCTCATCGGCATTGAGTATCCATTCTGGAACCCGTTCCAACAGTTGAACTGTACTGGGATGCGCCGGTAGTCTACAAGCTTCCTTATCATGAAAAGCAGCAGATTTCCAATGTTCTACCATTTCTCTGGCTCCTACATATAGCCTTTGGAACCTTTCTAAATCAGTCCACAGAGTATCATCCTCCAGATACTGTCTGGTGATGGAGGCCTGTTGATGTCTTAGCTGCTTACTTAGGGTAATGAGTTGCAGTGAATGCTGATGATCCTTCACTGGTCCTTCATCCTGAGCCTTCATTTTCCCTTTAGCCTCTATGCTGTGATGGGACTGATCAGGTGGCTCATTTCCAGTGTTGCTAGTCTACCGTTCTTCAATCTGCTGATGACCCGACTGTTGTTCTGTTTCTTGTCTTTCCTGCTGTTCCTCAGTCTGGTCAGGTTGGTCTTGCTGTGAATGGCCTCCTTCATCTGGTTCTATCCCATCATTGCCTGGTCCTGGAGGTGGAGATGGTGGTGGGGCATCATCATCATCCTGTGTATGCCCGGCTTCTTGATCATCCTCCTCCTTATCAGCTTCATCTTCTTCTTCTTCTTCATCCTCCTCTGGGGATGTTTGCTGCTCAATATAATCCATGATGGCTTGGTTCATCAGAGCATTGTTGAATTCACTCACCTTGTCCTACAAATCACTTTGCAGACTTTCCATCAAGGGTTTTAAATTTTCTAAATAAAAAACAGCATTGCCTGCGGGGTTCAAAATCTCAGACAAGCTATTGTAGATGTATCTGTCCGTCAGCGAACACTTCAGAGTTGTATGGTGTAATAGCAGCTTCCTAAATTCTGCCCGCTTCGTTCTGAGCCCCATTTCAGCTCGCTCTGCAGCTCTCGATGCTTCATTCCTTTGACTCTTTATGATCATAATTTCAGACTCAGCTTTAGCTAACTTTTTGTTCAACAACTTCTGAGCTCTCTCTCTCTGAGCTTGCAATACCCTGTGTTGTATGTTCTATGCTTCCTGGGATTTCTGGAGTGTGGCAATCTGCTGTTGTGCTTCTGCCAATTCAGCTTTAAGCTTTTTAACTTCGTCTTCTAATCGAGCAGCTTCCACTAGTTGTCCCATACAGTTGACAATGGTATTCAAAGAGGTCTGTATCAGTACTGAACATCTCTCTTTGACCGTTGTTGGATCAGAATCAACTGGTTCATATATTGCCACAGGAGCCACATAAGGTAGAGATGCATAATCAGTTTTGGTGAGTGAGAGATGCCCTCTCAATTTCTGAGTTTGCATTTGCTGTAGCTTATCCTTTTTAACCAGTTGTAGAGGGTTTTGAGAAATGACAGGAACTGTTTCAGTCATAGTGAGGATGCTGGACCTTTCCCTCTATCCAGTTGATTCCTGCCTTTGTCTCCTGACTGGTCTGGTACCTTCGCCTCAATGACTGGCTTCACCTGATCCTTCCTAGATCCAGTAAAAATTGCCTGATTAGGTATAGTTGTCTCAGTGCTCGCTGCCTTTACCTGGCTTTCGATGTGCTTCAAGAATTCACTGCTTTTGGTCAGTGTAATTCTTGGTTTCTTTGAACTACTAGATTCCTCTGCAGTAGCTTTCCTTTTCAGGTCCTTGGAAGTTGTTTGACTGTCCGTTTCCTCATCCTCTGAGGACAGTTCAATTTTCTTCGGTTCAGAAATGGGCTTGTCATTCCATGCCAGCTTCACCTGCTCATTAATGTCTGGAGCAGTAGCCCAATATAGAAATTGCTAGACATACCATGCCTTGAAAACAATTTGAGATTTCAACTTGGCAGTCTGTTGAAGTACATTATGCAAGAGTATTTGGCATAGGTTGATATGGACTTGTGGATCCAGTATCTTGGCCAACAACATAGCAAATAATTTTTCTGACACATAAGTTGGGTTATTCTTAAGACTGACGGATTCGGCTACAAACTTGTAAGCAGCAGAGGCTTCCAGTCCTGCTACTGGAACTCCTTGAGCACTTGCCTTGCGCTTCTTTCGAGCTGCTTCATCCTCCTTAAGGGCAATACTTATTTGTTGCGTAGTTGCCACCGATGGTTTAGGCTCATTAGGCATCCGAAATGCAAATGCAATGGCTTCTGGTGTCACTGACACCCTCCTATTATTTATCATAGCACTGCTGTTTTCTGCATCAAAGGAATCAAGAACTTGCTTGATGATCCCTGCATCAAAAGCAATCCTTGTCGCCTGCAATACAACTCGCAAATCCCAGAGTTGTAGCAGAGTCATTGCATGATCAGTAAAGACATATCGTTGTATTTTACTGTATGGAAGAACAGGAAGGCTTTCCTTTGCCTCAGTAATTATAGCCTGGGCTTTTGCAAGAGTTTTCTCCATCTCCTTTGATCGTTTCCTTCTACCCATACACTATGAGGTCGACGACGATGAAACAGGCGAAGGCGAAGAGGACTTACTTGTGTTAAAGCCGTTGCCTGGTGTCGCTGGTAAGGTTTTCTGACAATCAACTGTCTCATTGGAGGTCGAAGTTTGCGGTTGTAGTGAAGAGACCTCGGAGCTTGGCGATGGCGAATGGTTGATAGGAGGAAAGCGTCGCGTAGGAGATTTATGAGGAAAAATGTTAACTCTCCTGACTGTTATACGTGTTCGCGTCATAAAAGCTCCACTACTCGCCTCTCCTAGACTTGTGTGCGCCGTCGCTGACGTGGCAAACATGCTTTGGACAGGACTGCAACCCATCCTTGTAATAATTATCACTGGCATACCATTTGACCGTTGGCCACTTAAAATTTGGGAAGTGTGTTCATAATGGTTCTGAACTGATTCCCACTCTAGCTGGATCATACTGGTACTAGTTCTTAAATCAGCCTGATCTGATTCTTCAGGTACTGGTTCTGAAGCTGGAACTCGTTGCACATGGAAAAGACCAAAAATATCTGATTCTGGTATCTCTTGATCCTTAGTGACTTCTTATAATCCAGTTTCTCTGGTCTTTGAGTAATAAAGTTTGATCTTTGCTCCATTATATACTCCTGGCAACATTAGTCTAGATAAGTCTTTTAATCTGACTGTGCCATTGGAAAAGACCCAATCAACTTCAAAAGGTCCTCCCCAGGCAATCTTCAAATTCGGCTTCTTTGGACCCATTCTTGACTGATATAGAAGCACTAAGTCTCCTTTCTGGAATTCTCGGACTTTAATTCGGCGATCATGCCAGTGCTTCCTTCTTTGTTGAACAATTTCCTGTTCTAATATAGCCCTTTGCCTGAGTTCATCTAACTGAATCAATTCATCCAGTCTTTTCTTAAGGTTATGGTTGAAGTCTAATCCATACTTTACAGCCATTCTCAGACTGGGGATTAAAAACTCCATAGGAACCACTGCTTCAGTACCATACACCATTCTGAATGGTGTCATTCTAGTAGTTACTGACGGGAGCAAAGCGAACCCCGAACCCCGACGACCTCTAAAACACCGGGGACCGAATGGCGCGCCTCGAGTTTGTCATGGTAAAGCAAACAGGGGGCACCACCTAGCTTCAGCGGCTAGGACGCAAACAACACACCACCATAACAAAGTTTTCATCCAAGAGAGATGGATGCTTGGAAGTAATGATGAAGAGGAAAGGGAATGAGATCAAGTGAGAGAGAGAGAGAGAGAGAGAGAGAGAGAGAGTGAGGGAGGGGGTATAGCGGCTTAGTACTTAGGCACCACAAAAGGATGGCGAATCCGCACACCCTTCACACATACACAAGCTCACTCCAAACACAAGACTAGGTGGCGATTCTGCACACCTCACATGGGCAAAACATTGCAAGAAAACATACTCACAAAACCTCAAGCTTTATTTAGAGAATAAGGCTATAAAATGGGGAGCATAGGGTAGGGGAATGAGAAGGGAGAGCGTGGTAGAGCACATGGCGGATAGGTCGGAGTTGATGGCGAAGACTCGCACGAGGGTTATGGCCATCATGCTTCATTTATTTTCCCTTCATCTTCCATAGCCCAAGGGTGTAGAGTTCATGCTCAAGACGAGCATGGTGATTGCGGTGATGGCGATGGTGTGGGTGTGTGTGTGTGCACTAGGCACACATAGTGCATAGTGTACTCTTTGGTGATGGTGTGTGTATCCTTAGTGTGATGGTGACCCCTCTTTATATAGGGGAGGAGGGGGGAGAAATTCTAGAATTTAGAAATGAAGAAATCATTATCTACATAGGCCATGTGACTGTGGGCCCCACTTGTCTGGCTGTGTGTATATGTGCCAGATTAGCAGTCTCATGAGAGAGAGACTAAGAGAGAGAGATGGGTTGATGAAAAAAAGTGAGAGGTGACATGGAGAATAAAGTAATTACAAGAGGGGAGAGAGGGGATTGTGTTCAGAGGTGAATCTCTCTGCAGATGTGTGTGAACACAAGAAAAATCAGGTAACCACTGGGTGGGGATGGGTATGTGGGCACCTTTTTCAGTGAAACTGAGTGTGTGTGAGTGTGGGGGAGGTTATTTAGCTATAAGACAAGAGACATGGCGCCCTTTAGAGAGAGAGGGGGGTATTTGGGTCATGCGATATGATAGGAGAGAGAAAGAGGGGGTGGAGTATACTATTTTGGAGGATAGGGTAAGTTGCAATGCATTATTGGTGAGTTATAATGCATTATTGGTGAGAGGTGGGGTAGCTTGAGGGGAGAGAGAAAGGAGAAAAGACAAGGGGAAGAGAGAGGGGAGTTGACCTTTTGAGTGAGGAGAGGAAAAGGGACACCTGGCGAGGCAACAATGAAGAAAAAGGAGGCAAGGTGGGGATGGGCTACCCCGCAGGCATGAGGTGGCCTATTTTACCTTTCTTATATATTTACATAATCATACTTTATTTTTTTCTTACTTTTTCCAATGCCTTTTATCACTCCCTCCCTAAGAGGGGGTTTTCATGGGGTGGGGACGAGAGAAGAGAGGTATGGGAGCTTGGCTTGTGAAAAGCCCCCATCAGTAGCCCTCCCCTTTTGGCTAGAGGTATTCATGTCTCTAGCTCATCTGTTTGATCATTATTGTCTGAGGTGGCGGCTGATGGTGTGTCCTCATCTTGAATGTCAATTGGTGGAGCCTGGTCAAATCGAAGAAAATAAGGTTTAATTCGCCAACCATTTACCCTGGTTTTATGAAGTTTTCCATCAGCCTCCATAAGCTGGTAGCTTCCATTGGCATACTTTTTCCTGATGATGAAAGGGCCTTCCCATCGGAGCAGGAGTTTCTTATCCTTGCGCGTGTCGAAGCGATTGTCGTAGCGGAGCACCAACATTCCTTTCTTCAATTCTTTTTTCCGGAGATACTCGTTAAAGCTAAGCCGTCTATGCTTTGCTTGTGCTGCATAATAATTTATTGCTTCTTCTCTGTCCAGCTGCAATCTTTCCAAGTTGATGATGTGATCTCTCAAATGCATGTTGGGTTGTTGAAGTTGGCTTGCCATTACTCTGAGACTTTGTAGTTGCACTTCAATGGGCAAGATTGCTTCCTTACCAAATACTAGATGATTCGGTGTGAATCCAAGGATGTAAGAAATGAAGTTCTGTAGGCCCATAAAGCTGGTAGTAGATACTTATCCCAGTCTCCGGGATGATTGTTTACGTGCTTGGTAATAATTTTAGAAACCATTCCATTTACCTTTTCAACTAAGCCATTACATTGAGGGTAATATGGTGAAGAGTGCCTCCTTGTAATGCCCAGTTTTTGCATTAATTCTCCTACCAAGTCTGCTCTGAAACCTGGCCCTCTATCAGAGATGATCTCTAAAGGTGTGCCAAACCTACAGCATATGTGCTCGTAGATAAATTTAGCTACCTCTACTGCTGTGATTCTAGTGGTGGCTTTAGCCTTTGCCCATCTAGTCATGTAGTCGACCCCCATGATAATGTAGAATTTTCCTGAGTTAGCCCTAGGTAATGGCCCAATGGCATCGATATCCCATTTTTCAAATGGGCCATATGAGAGAATAGATGTCTGTGGTTCAGGCATAAGTGACCTAGTGCCGGCCTTTTGACACAACTTACACGTTTTGCACCAATGGTGTACATCACGGTTGAGGCTAGGCCATATGAAGCCTGCCTACAAGATTTTCGTACTTGTTATGTCTAGGGCAAAGTGACCACCACAAACCCCGTCATGACAACTAGCAATTACTCCCGTGATTTCGTGAGAGAGAGGGACCTTCCTGAGTATTTGGTCCTTACCCTTACAGTACAAACCATCATTGATGAGTCGATACCTTGTGGCCTTCCGCGTCAGCCATTGCTTCTGTCCCTTTGTTAAATTTGATGGGCATTCCCCTGTTTCCAAAAAATGCATGATGTCAGGCAAGGCATCACTGCCTTGAAATAGAGGGAGCTTTTGTTTTATTGCTCCAACCACCACTTCCTGTAGTCTTTCACTTGCTAGGGCATCTGCTTCTTGGTTTTGAGCCCTTGGGATATGGTGTATTTGAACTTCTTCAAACTTACCCAACAAGGTTTTTACACCACTTAAGTGAGTCCTTAAACTAGGATTCTTGCATGTCCATGCTCCATTTACTTGCCTTACCAGAAGTAGAGCATCCCCAAATACATTAAGGCGTTGTACACCTTGCGAGACGCACCATTGTAGACCCTTGGTTAGTGCTGCATACTCAGCTTCATTGTTAGAATGTGAATCTAACAATTGGCCCAATGAAAATACCTTTGTCCCTTTGTCATCAAAGACCACTATGCCTGCAGCTGCTTTGTCGGACGCTCGCTTGTAGGCTCCATCAAAGTAGAGAGAGTATGCTCCTTCTACCATCGGTGGTACTGGAGGTAATCGGACTTCTCCTTCCTTAGATTGCTTCTCCTTCCTTTCAAAGACTTGGTTGGTCATGAGTCCCCCCAAACTTGCCCTTGTCGTGCTTTCTACCTGTACCGTGTACTCAAACTCTTGCAGACGAACTAGCCATTTAGTAATTCTAGCAGACACATCCATGTGTTGTACAACATAGGGAAATATTTCATCCGTGGTTAGAATCACAAATTGATTAGGCAACAAATATGACCTAAACTTTGTAGTTGCAAATCTAAGAGCTAGGACTAAGTGTTCCACATGGGTGAAACCTTTCTCTCCTATTGTCATCATTCGACTAGAGAAGTAGATTGGCCTCATGAAAGATGTCGCCGTATCCTTTTGGAGTAGCACAGCCCCCAATGAGTCATCACCAACACTTGAGGTGACATAGAATTTTTCATCCCACTTAGGTGGTGAGATAGTTGGCAGAGTGGCGAAGACCTCCTTTACCTTGTTGTAGTGATGTTCGCTTTCCTCGTCCAAGTGAAAGTTGATCTTTGAGTGAGTTGTTGCAGCGGTAGAACAAGTTGTGATAGTAGATGTATGAATCTACTTAAGTACCTCACCTTCTGTAGAAAAGAGACCAGTTGACGTGCGGTCGTTGGTGAGGGTAGGGCTATGAGTGCGGACACCTTACTTGGGTCGGCGTTGATACCTTTTGCTGAAATTTCATGGCCTAGTAGAATGACTTTACTCTCCCAATGTGGCATTTATCCACATTTAATTGCCCACCTAGGCTCTGCAACCTGTCCAAACCTTCAGTTACCTTTTCTAAATGTGAAATACGGGAGCTATATATACAAAAATCATCAATGAACACTCTTATGGATGTTCCAAAGAATGGTTGAAAAACATATGTGACATATCTTTGGAATGTGGCAGGTGCATTTGTGAGACCAAATGGCATAACTCTGTATGCAAAACAACCCCATGGCGTGATAAAAGTGGTTTTTAGCTGATCTTCCAAGGCTATCCGTATTTGAAAGTATCCAGAATAACCATCACAAACGGTATAGCATTCAAAACCCGCTACTTCATTCAGAATTTCATCCAAGAAAGGGAGAGGAAAGTGGTCTCTCTTTGTAGCTGCATTTAGTGGTTTGTAGTCAACATAGACCCTCCACTTACCATTCTTTTTAGGCGTCACCACTACGGGTGACACCCATTCTGAGTTTTCTACAGGATAGATGAATCCCGTCTCCAGCAGTTTTCTTACCTCGGCCAAGAGTGCCTTTTCTTGTATGACCCCCAGTCGTCGTAGCTTTTGCACAACTGGTTTTACCCCTTCCTTCAACTTAATATGATGTTCCACCACTGTAATGCCTGTGATTCTTTCATAGTTGTCAATGAACAAGTTAGGAAATCCCATCAACATTTGCAAAAAACTATCTTGCTCCTCAAGTGTTAATTCCGTAGACAACATACCCTTCAACCTACTTCCTCCTAGGCCAGGTGATTTGCTCTCCTCTTCATTGGGTTGCCCTTTTGGTGATGGATCACCAGTTGTGCTCACCCTTTGTGGATCCTTCATAATGATACCCATCACATCAATGGAACTATCACTTTCGTCGATGGATGTGGTCTCCTCCTCAGAACTGGAAGATTCGCTAGTGGTTTCATCTGCCGATGTTTCCAGATTCATTTGCTTCTGCTTGCCAATCCTCATGTCGTAGTAGATTGTCTCCCCTTTCTTACCGGTCGTAGTAGACTATTAATAAGACACAAATGAGGGAAAAATTCACCAAATGTGAGTCTATGAAGCATGAACTCTGGCCGCAAGTTTCCTGAAGAGTCTTCCTCAATGGTGAAATGCACTCGCCAAACGCCAAATTTCACTCTATTTACCAATCTTAGGGCACACACTAGTTGGATGAATGCGCGGTCTTCCTTAGTGCCCAACAACAAGAGGAAAATGGAATCCACGCGTAGGACCTTCCGTCTTAACTTCACCACCCTCTTGTTATGAGGGAGATGCCTTACTACTTGCTCCTGCAACTCAATTGGTAATAGAGCTAGATCTCTAAGGATTGAACTTTCACTGCACACACATTCCCAGTTAGAACAAATGATCGTTTTTTGTTTCTTGTAACAACTTGGACAAAGAAAAAACAAACATACACACTATTTTGCCAGGCTGCACTTCATTTTAAAATAAAATGAACACATGTACATCAAAAGAAGTGTGGTAGTTGATGAGAGGTAGAATGACAGGGTTTGGTGATGCAAGAATTTCTCCTACTCTTTGGGCACCAAACATGAACACCATACGTTGTTGAAAATGGATTTTCCTACTAATTGCAATGTTTATTCTAATGTGTGGAGTGAAATGGAAGGGGAAAACCTCTATTCCTGGGCCATTATCCATGGTCTATGCATGACCTAATGCTTAAAACAAAACAAAAATATAGACGTCCAAGCTATTATCGTACCTAATGAGAGGAAAAATAAAAGGATTTACCGAAGTGTTTATCTCGGCTAACCTAAGAGGACCTAAAATTCTACGAATTACTCGCTGTAATTGCAACTTAGTACTAACAATTATGTGTACCTTTTGCTTTGCAATGGGAATGAAGGGATCATACAAATTCTCGTGATTCATGCAAGCTACTTGATTATGCTAAAGGTTGAGCCTTCACAAAACATACACAAGCCTGTCCTCAGTGGGGGCACCAATTTGAGGCGGTCTGGGGCGGGCAACAAGAAGAGTGGCCTCCAAGCACTCTTCTAGGCTCCCATGCTGCTCAATTGGGTTGGGGTTGGGCAAAAACAACAAACACACACACAAACCCGCAACCTAACCCTACACAAATTTGGGGCACCACCTAGTTTTGGATGCGAACTAGGACGCGTAGAGAGAGAGAGAGAGAGAGAGAGAGAGAGAGAGAGAGAGAGAGAGAGAGAGAGAGAGAGAGAGAGAGAGAGAGAGAGAGAGAGAGAGAGAGAGAGAGAGAGAGTGTTCGGGCTGCTTTGAAACGTATCGGCAATGATCAAGCAAACACAACTATATATTTAAGAAAGAGAGAGAAAGGGGGAGGGGGTGCTTGTTGCATTAATACCTTCTTACAAATCTGTCATGACAAATTAAAGTGAGATTAATATTTGTTCAACATAGCTTGCGTAAATTTCACCACAACACATCACAAGAAAAGCCACCCCAATCACTGTCTTAAGGCCAGGGGAGTCCTCTCCACCCTGTCGCCCTCTTACAGTATGTGGGATTTATGGCTAGATTGATGACAACACCAGAGACAAGCTATCAAGAACTTAACAAAAAACACCAAGACACTTATGCATCATTGTTGTCCATTACTTCACGTTGGAAGGGAGACAAAGTATCCAAGCTTAGTCCAAATCCACCCTCCTTGATTCAGCGAATGTTGGGCTTACACTAGTAGGAGAAATGATAGATTTCCTACTCTTAATTGAATGATCACTCTCTCTCTTACAATGGCATAGAGTTCCCTTGCTAATCCCCTATTACAACACATGCACATGCATAAGACAATGAGCTTCCACTCAAGAGCTCCTTCTAGAGAGGTTGAGCTTGGCTTCTCAAGCTATAGCATAGTGCTCTTGCTTATGGCTCCCCCTTTTTGTGCTAGCTACACCCTCCTTTTATAGCAATTTTGAAGGCTAGGGTTACTCCTTTAACCATGGTTGGGTTAGATTTTCAGCAATTTATCTAATTTCTTTTGCTTGGAATTATCAAGAAGTTGGTGGGGAAAGAGAGAGGAGAGAAATGGAGGTGATAGGACTTTTCATAGTGGGCTAGTGTTAGTAGAGTTAGTATTAATTTACAAATGGAATTGGATATTTACAATGGGAGTATCCATGTAGGATACAAATAAGGAAGAAAAACTCTTAAGAGGTAAGAAAAGGTGGATTTCTTACAAGGTTGATGCTCCAAGTGTCTTGAGTAGGGCCAATTTTGACGCTTGTTGACGGTCCACTAGCTTTGACGGTACATTTTTTCTCCACTCTTGACCTTCCTTGAGAGACAAGGTAATTGAAGCTGAGTAATCAACCACCATGATGCTGTCTTTTAAGAGAAGAGGCTGAATTTTGTGGTTTTTTTGATAGATATGGGTAATTTGGAGGAGGAAAAATGAGACTAGGTGGTCAATTTTGGAATGGAATTGTGTGTGGGAGGTATGAGTTCACCATGGTTTCTGTTATTCTTCAAGGTTGAGGAGAAGGTGAGTAGGGTGCAGAGAGGAGTGGTGAGAGAGGTGGGGATGATGAGTGGAGAAGTGTGTGTGAAAGAGGAAAATGATAAAGTGGAAGAGAGAGTGTGGCTGCATAGCATGGGAAAACTGGGGTCCACTAATAAAATCATAGCTCACAGCTCGTAGCTCAAAAAAATATGAAAAAATTTGAGGCAAAAGTTCAGCCCACGAGCTACAACTTTTGTTTGTATCACCTTTTCAAATTCGGAGAGCAAGTGAACTTTAAAAATTCAGCAAAACCGACCTTTTTTTTCCACTGCACAAGGTCCTTGTGGGGTCCTTCTTTGGATGATTCTTTTGAATACCTCCAAGAGTGAGCCCTCCATAGTGCATGTATGCATGCCACCTACCCTTGACCTTATTTGGTAGGTCTATAATTGAAGATATTGTTGAGATTGTGATATAAGTGAATAGTACAACTAAGAAAATCAAATATTGAGGGGTCTAAAAAATATGTACATGTCAAATATAAATAATATAAGTGGAAAAAATATAAAGGGGTCAAAAGAAATCTCTCTCATTATGAGGCTACCATAAAAAGATAAATATTTTTGGTGTTCTAATTTTTTAGAAAAAAACAAAATAGATGTAAGAAGGGAAAAATCACAATAGTGAAAAAATATACACATAAATAAAACTAGTTTTTTTGGATTTTTGTTGGGGTGGAGTTACACCAAATATAAGACAAGCTTACATGAAAATATTTCTATATGGAATAAAGAGTATGAAAAATGGTAAGAAAAATTGTGGTAATGGTGAGGCAATGTACAGATCATAAATAACACACACCTAGGGAGAAATATTTAAATAAATATCAAAATAATTATGAAAAAATATTTTATTTCGGCCCTATATACAAAGAAATATTTACATACGCATGGGCCATAATATACTTATTTTTTTATTTTATTTTTTTATTTTTTTGGCTCAACTAGCCCAATGACTAGCTAATTGAGGGTTTTTTAAGAAGATATGGGAAAAGTCCCGTGACTCACGCACCTATATACAGTGAAAGGGTGAGGGTAATCACAATGTTTGAGTGATTTGATAGGGTGAGGTAACTCACTGTGGCAATTACAAAGAGCCGAAAAACGGCTATCACCATCTTTGCCTTGCATGGAGAAGGCCTGTCAACCTCGAGCCCTAATCGAAGCATCATAGCTTCGCTCATTACACAGATTTGTGCACCTCCATCAATGTAGGTGTTTCCAACCCTCTTTCCTTTTATGTTTACGTCGACAATTGGAAGGACGTCATCCATGTTGCATCCCGAAATTGCTCCGGCTACCTTTGTTTTGGAGCGTCTTGTACTTACCATTTTAGACCATTGTCGCCTTACTTTAGGTACAAGATGTAGCAGCTGTGGCCATGTAATCTTCGGTCCTTGCTCTGCCACATCAAATGTTAGATCATAGGGCTTAGAACTTTCCCCTAGCTGGAAGTCGGTGATGCCCAATTTCCGTCGTGGCCTGGATGGCCTCTTGCTAGTTTCTCCTCTCATGCTTCTCTCATCATCTGATTGTGTAGCCTTCTCCCTCATATCTCTCTTCACAGTCATGGCCTCAAGTGGTTCTAAAAAGGTTACCTTCTCCTTACCCTTGTCCCTCTCCTTTGCTCTGAGTGGATCCACTACTACGGCTTTTCCTTTCTCTTCTAGCCTTATGATGTTTACAGGGCGATCAGGTGGTGGGGCTGGTGGAAGAGGTGGAATGGATGCTTGTAGTGGTGTCTGGGGTGGACGTAGAATTTGTGTTGGTGGGGTTGGTGCTCGGGGTGGGGGTGTTATTTCTCTAGGGGGTGACAATTGGTTCCTCCTACCTCCTCTATTATAGTTTTGTCGTGGTTTGGGACAGTAGTACATACCGTGACCGTCTTCTCCGCAGTTGTAGCAATGATACTCCCTGTTTTGTCGTCGTGCTCTTCCAGGGTCTTGATCTCTTTCTTGACTCCTCCCTTGTTGTATTAAGTGGACAGACAAATTCTGCAGTTGGTCAGTAATATGGGCCAACATATCTTGTTGGTCATCTCTTAACCCAAGAGCCGGTGGTGGTGGTGGAATGGTGGTTGTCATAGTTGCTGGTCGACGTGATGTTTCTGTTTCTGTTGACTCGGTTTCTTTGGCTTTCATTCGCAGCTTCTTGTCCTTAAGGCGAGCAATCTCAACGGCTAACTCGTACGTAGCCGAGAATCTACCTTTCACCTTCTCCTTGAGAAGCGGCCATAAGCCATGCGTGAACCGATCTTTTTTTAGGAAATCGGGTGCAGCTTCCCCCCTTGCCAGTGACTCAACCCACCGTTCCCACAAATCCACAAATTTGGACTCATAGGTGGCATATTCTAAAAGACCCTCTTGCTTCAAGTATCTCAACTTGTCCCACAACTTTTCTGAAGTGGTACCCTCCCCAAAGCGCCTCTTAAAAGCGGTTTTTAAGGGTTCCCAGTCATCCTTGGTTGCTTGTGGAAGTGCATTGTACCATGATCTAGCTTCTAGCTTCATGAGATGCTTAAAGATTCTAACCCGGGATTCATCCGTATCTTTGTTGCTCACTGCACATGCTACTTCAAAGTCATCTAGGAAGACTGTTACCAAATCCTCCCCCTTCTTTCCTTTAAATGTTGGAAATGCTACACTTGCCATGATTACTGAGAGAGAGCTAGAAAGACACACTGCTTAACTTGCAAAAGTTTTTTTCTTCTTTACAAGGAGGCGTGTATACCCTCTTATACTAGGACATAGATTAAAACTTCAAACGGTACATTGCCTTGTACCAAAGGTAGGACAAATGGTTGATCTGATGCCAGAACCTCAAAAAATCGCTCCCCACCCAGCATGGTGTCAATGACGTGCTGGTAGTGAGCCTTCAAATCCAGTATCACCTTGATTGAGCGTACACATGTTGGTATGTGTGATCTGTCTTGAGGTAGGTTGTACTGATTCATGTGAAGCTTAGAGGTGCTTAGTCACTGTCCAAGCTTGTGGGAGAGGGTGGTTTTCTTTCCTGAAACAAACTCAGTAGATCGCTAGTTTCTCTAGTGAGAGTGTGATCCAATGATTCCGTTATCTGTGCTGCAGCATCGGGTGTGACTTGAAAATTGACTGTGATAATTACCTCGGTGACTTGAGTTACCCGATTCTCAAAGTAGAATAGTGTTGATTCTCTATTGTGTAGAGCTCCTTCCATTTTGTTGTTGTGGGTTGGTTGTAGGTTGCGGACATGGTTTCGACCTTCTCCTTCTTCTTCTTGGCACTTGGCCTATGTATATCCACTGGGTTTGGCGTGTTGGTTGACTCTCCCAATGCAAATCGATTACCGTTATGCCTGGCACTCGAGCTTCGATGGAGATGCGGAGTTCGTCTAGTTGTGCTTGGATCTCTTCTTCTTCTGTCGTCCAATTAGCAAATCCTGCTAGCCATTCATCCATTCACAATAGTTTAGGGGTTTCAGTCTTGTAAACTGAAGGGTTTCATGAAAAGATCCTCAGTGGGGTCACCAAATGACGGGAGCAAAGCGAACCCCGAACCCCGACAGCCTCTAAAACACCGGGGACGGAATGGCGCGCCTCGAGCCTGTCATGGTAAAGCAAACAGGGGGCACCACTTAGCTTCAGCGGCTAGGACGCAAACAACACACCACCATAACAAAGTTTTCATCCAAGAGAGATGGATGCTTGGAAGTAATGATGAAGAGGAAAGGGAATGAGATCGAGAGAGAGAGAGAGAGAGAGAGAGAGAGAGAGAGAGAGAGAGAGAGAGAGAGAGAGAGAGAGAGAGAGAGAGAGAGAGAGAGAGAGGGAGGCGGTATAGCGGCTTAGTACTTAGGCACCACAAAAGGATGGCGAATCCGCACACCCTTCACACATACACAAGCTCACTCCAAACACAAGACTAGGTGGCGATTCCGCACACCTCACATGGGCAAAACATTGCAAGAAAACATACTCACAAAACCTCAAGCTTTATTTAGAGAATAAGGAGATGAAATGGGGAGCATAGGGTAGGGGAATGAGAAGGGAGAGCGTGGTAGAGCACATGGCGGATAGGTGGGAGTTGATGGCGAAGACTCGCACGAGGGTTATGGCCATCATGCTTCATTTATTTTCCCTTCATCTTCCATAGCCCAAGGGTGTAGAGTTCATGCTCAAGACGAGCATGGTGATTGCGGTGATGGTGATGGTGTGTGTGTGTGTGTGTGCACTAGGCACACACAGTGCATAGTGTACTCTTTGGTGATGGTGTGTGTATCCTTAGTGTGATGGTGACCCCTCTTTATATAGGGGAGGAGGGGGGAGAAATTCTAGAATTTAGAAATGAAGAAATCATTATCTACATAGGCCATGTGACTGTGGGCCCCACTTGTCTGGCTGTGTGTATATGTGCCAGAACAGCAGTCTCATGAGAGAGAGACTAAGAGAGAGAGATGGGTTGATGAAAAAAAGTGAGAGGTGACATGGAGAATAAAGTAATTACAAGAGGGGAGAGAGGGGATTGTGTTCAGAGGTGAATCTGTGTGCAGATGTGTGTGAACACAAGAAAAAACAGGTAACCACCGGGTGGGGATGGGTCTGTGGGCACCTTTTTCAGTGAAACTGAGTGTGTGTGAGTGTGGGGGAGGTTATTTAGCTACAAGACAAGAGACATGGTGCCCTTTAGAGAGGGGGTGGGGTATACTATTTTGGAAGATAGGGTAAGTTGCATGTGAGTTAGGGTGCATTATTGGTGAGAGGTGGGGTAGCTTGAGGGGAGAGAGAAAGGAGAAAGGACAAGGGGAAGAGAGAGGGGAGTTGACCTTTTGAGTGGAGGAGAGGAAAAGGGACACCTGGCGGGGCAACAGTGAAGAAAAAGGAGGCAAGGTGGGGATGGGCTACCCCGCAGGCATGAGGTGGTCTATTTTACCTTTCTTATATATTTACATAATCATACTTTATTTTTTTCTTACTTTTTCCAATGTCTTTTATCACTCCCTCCCTAAGAGGGGGTTTTCATGGGGTGGGGACGAGAGAAGAGGGGTATGGGAGCTTGGCTTGTGAAAAGCCCCCATCATTACCTTATAAATTGTTCTATAAGCCCATAGAGCAGTCTGAAGCTTCAAATCCCACTGGTCTGGTTTCTTTTGCACCAC
This sequence comes from Adiantum capillus-veneris, assembly GCF_014529385.1. Taxonomy (NCBI): domain Eukaryota; kingdom Viridiplantae; phylum Streptophyta; class Polypodiopsida; order Polypodiales; family Pteridaceae; genus Adiantum; species Adiantum capillus-veneris. The sequence continues at coordinate 108,246,065 of NC_140951.1, forward strand.
CTTAGTGAGAATAGTGTTAATTGTCTTATTGCTACTTTCAGCCTGTCCATTGTATCTGGGTTAGTAAGGAGTAGATTTCGGATGCTTGACTGAAAGCCTATCTAATAGGATTTCCATAGTATCATTGATAAAGTGTGTCCCTTGATCGGTCACAATTTCCACTGGACATCCATATCGGCAGACAATATTCTCAAACAGAAACCGTGCAGTTGACTTGGCTGTGTTGTCAGGAAGAGCTTTAGCTGCAACCCACTTGGTAACATAACAAGTAGCCATCACGATGTACTTGTTCTTCCTGGGAGTCACCTTCTTAAAAGGTCCCATAAAATCCAATCCCCATTTCATGAATACTCCCAATGGTTGTATTGGCATTAAGGGAGTCATGTCTGCAGCTGTTGGTCGGCCCATTCTCTGGCATATATCACAAATTTTACAAAAGCTTCTGTCATCAACAATCATTGTTTGCCACCACAGACCTGCTTGCAGAATCTTCTTGTAGGTTACTTCGTTGGAAAAGTGTCCACCAGACTCTCCATTATGTGAATCTGAGATAACTTGCATTCTTCCCTCCATTGGAACACATCTCCGAAGTATACCATCCACACCCAATCGATAAAGTACTCCCCCAATGATGGTAAATTTCAGGCTTTTTATGATCAGAGCCTTCTTCTAATTCTGTTTCCAATCTTCTGGAAAGGCACCTTGGGAAAGGAACTGATAAATATCATACCATTCAGGATCCACTGATTCTTCTGCTTCTAGCTGAAATAAATCAGCATCCACTGGTTCATCTCTCAGAGGTGATTCTGAAAATCCTTCAGTACTTCTGGAAATAAAGTCAGCTCCACAGTGGTTTCGGCCAGGCTTATGGAAAATTCTGAACTCAAATTCCATAAGGAACATCATCCATCTTATCAGCCTGCTTTGAATAATGACTTTGTTAATCAGAAACAGAAGAGCTTGATGATCCACATAAAAATGGAATAACTTCCCCAATAGGTAATGCCTGAACTTTGTAGCGCTAAAAACCATTCCGAGGGCTTCTCTTTCAGTAGTCGTATAGCCTTGTTCAGCTTGACTGAATCTTCGAGTAGCAAAATAGACCGGATAGTCTGTTCTGCCATTTGGCTGAGCTAATATTGCCCCCATTGCCAATCCTGAAGCATCGACATGTACATGAAAGATGATATCCCAGTTCGGCTGCCTGAGGACTAGTTTACTGGTAATGGCTTTTTTCAAATTCTGGAAACTCTCCTCACACTCAGCAGTCCAATTGAACTTACTGGTCTTCTTTGTAAGCTCATATAGTGGCACTGCTTGAGAAGCAAATTTGTGTACAAATATTCTATAACAATTTACATATCCCAAAAAAGAACTCAGCTCAGAAGCAGTTCTGGGTGCCTTAGCTTGCTGGACACACTGTATTTTGTCATTGGCCATTTCTATTCCATTGCGGGAAACCACATGTCCCAGTAGCTGTCCCTTCCAAACCAGAAATACTGATTTAAATGGATTCAAGGAAATCCTTTTCTCCTGACAGCGTTTAAAAACCATCTCTAGGAATAGAAGATGTTGTTCCTCAGCTGAATAGACAGTGAAGTCATCCATGAAAATGGCGAGGAACCGATGAAGAAATTCATTAAACATGTCCATCATACACCGCTGAAAAGTAGCTAGTGCATTGCACAGGCCAAAAGGCATCACCAGATACATGAATGCTCCCCACTCAGTGATGAAAGTGGTCTTGGTCCTATCTTCTGGAGTAATCTGTAACTGGTTATAGCCGCTATAACCATCTATGAAGCTATACATCTCGTATCCTGCAATCTCATCAAGCAACATATCAGTAAAAGGTAAGGGAAATGGATCCTTAATGGTCTGGGCATTTAGTTTCCTATAGTCGACACAAACCCTTAATTTCCCATTCTTCTTAGGAACGACAACTATTGGAAATAACCAATCACTGCTTGCTACTTCCGTAATGAACCCAGCCTTGAGAAGATTATCAATCTCCTCCTTGAACTTCTTTGCATAGTTAGGGTTCATACGGTATCTTTGTAATCTGACTAGCCTAGCGTCCGGTTTTAGTGGGATTCAGTGCTCACAGACTTCAGGATCTACTCCCTTCAAATCTGTATGTTCCTAGGCAAATACATCTCTATAGTTCTGGAACATTATCTGTGCTTTTTCCTTCATTGTCGGTTTCAAGTGCTTGTTGACTTTGATCATTCTGGGATTTTCCTCTGATCCCAGGTTCCATTCCTCTACTTCCTGATCATCTGGAAGCAACCAGTTGGGTCCTCCTCCTTTTCGTTTGGTCGACTCTTCAACGTAGTTCCAAGAAGGTTCATTCATTTCTGAATCATTATTCTAATCAGGTGGATATTCTTCTGAACATGTTGATTCTTCCATTATATCATTATCAGCTGGTTTCTCTATTCTTCCAGTTAGCTGAACAGTTCTTTCTCCTGTATTGACTTCAGTGAATTGGTCAGGGAATTGTTTCTTCCGCTTGTCAGCTTGCTCTTTGTTTAGTAGGACTGCATTCAAATCAATTTCTGCCAAAGGAAAGATGTTCATTGCTGCCAGCATTCGCTCAATTTTCTTAGCTCGGTATTTCTGACACAACTCCTTCGGCCTCAGTTCCTTTTTCCAGCTCCTAGTATTTTTGGTCTGGATTTTGATTCTACCACTGGCCCCTTCTATGGTTAAAGTCTGGTTTGCGTAGTCATGAACATCATGTGTTGTTCTTAACCATGGGCGGCCTAATAGCATTCCATATGTGCCTTGCACATCCAAAACTAGGAAACTAGTTTTGAATTTTTCCCTCCCCACTCTTATCTGCATGTTTTCAATCATGCCCGTCGCTTGTACGACTTGATGATCTGCCATCCTTACTTTGAATGGTGCTGGTTTCATGTTGGTGATACCCATTCTTTGCTGAAGATGGGTTCCCATTATATAGTCTCCTGCTCCTCCATCCAGTATGACACTTGAGAGAGGTTCCCATTGCTTCCTGACCTTGGAATCTACATGAATAAGTAGAACATCATCCCGGACAGCCGTCAGGTCTACTGCGGACTGACAAATTCCGTTGTTTGATCTGATCCAACTCACAGAGAATATCCTCATCTCCTCGATTGTCAGAATATTCCAACCTGAAGGCCTTAAGTAATTTAATATATGATCTTAGTTGGCATGCAGGGTAATGGTAATACCATTTTCTTGCTGCTTCCTTCAAGGTTTGTGGAAAGTATTCCCCCCAATCATCTTCATCAATGTTTTTTAGTTCAGCATACTGCTCGAAAGCTTGTATGTGAACATCAGGATCATCCTTTTTACCTCCTTTGAACATGGTAAAGGAAATATTCAGGGAAGCGGAGTAATCATGTCGATTGCTGCTAATTCCACCAGTTCGCTTGTTGGCTTCAGACTGACGCTTGGGAGCCATCTTGCAGTTGTCAGTGTCAGCATCCCAATCAACCTCTGTTTCTGTCTCAGTCTCAGTATCCTCTCTGTTTTTTCTGCTATTAGTTCAGTGACTTCCCTCTCTGCCTTTGATATGCTCATCGTTCTGGCGAGACTGAGAACTCTTGGAACTCTTTGCCTTTCGTGCTGCCCGTTCTGTCCGTCTGCGTCGAGAATGACTGGAATGCTATGAGTCCTGCGCCTCATCAGCCTGACTATGCTCCTCTTGAGCTTCAGTGTCAGTCAATTTCTCTGGCTTGGGATCAGACTCTCTTCCTGACTCCTCAGGAATGGGGTCCACACGATTGGTAGCTTTCCGGCCACGATTAGATTTTGGTGCCATTGTTGAAAACTTCAATTGGGAGAAGAGTCTTTCAGTCAACGAGCTTCAGCTCAAGCCACCGTGATCGCCAAAATGGAATTGGAGCTGATCTCTTAAGACAACTAATTCCAGTGTTGAAGGATTTCAGCTACTTAGAGTAGGAAGAGTTCAGACAGCAGACTAGACAGAAATCAGTGACTAGACTGAAATATGAATACTGAAATGAGAATCAGACTTAAAGACTAGAGTAAAGTTTAGCTTCAGATTCAGAAGGCTGTTGAGAATTCAGTATCGCTGGAATATATATATCATGATTGAGATTACAGTGAATATGATTACAGAGAGGGAAAATATAGCCGATAATACTGCCACTGATGCTCAAATGCAATTATAGCTCAAAGCGCTAATACAAGTGATAACAATTGCCAACCCGATATCAAAGTAATGGGCCCTGCTTATATTCTTCGGGTTTATCGTAGTAATTACTTTAGTAATTACTAAGTGATTCACTGCCCATCTTCTAAGAACACGTTCCCACATGGTGACGCGCCAGCCGTCTACAGGAGACTGTGTTGCTGATGTTGATGCAGAATGGGCATTTAGCGCAGAGTGCACTTACAACCCTGATGTCCATGATGCATGCTTGTCAGTTGCTGTAGATTCACATGTGTGGTATTTCGACAGTGGTGCTACAAAACACATTACCTCACATCGTGAATTGTTTACCTCTCTCGAGTCTGTCCCTCATGGGAATTCAGTCACTTTTGCCAACAACGCCTCTTATCCAGTTCAGGGAGTTGGAAAGATTGTGCTCACTGCTGCTAATGGCAGTTCCTTTACACTTGTTGATGCACTTTATGCACCTGGGATCAAGAAGAATCTCTTGTCTGTATCCACACTTGCTAGACTTGGACTTGTAGTCAAATTTTTGGATGACAGATGTACAGTTCATGATCTCAGTTTTGGTGATGAAATTGTTGCATCTGGCCTTTTGTGTCGTGGGCTGTATAAGATCACTTTGTATGACAAGTGTGGAAATTTTTTTGCAAATGTTGTTGCAGATTCAAGGGCTATTTCAGATGCAAAACTTTGGCATGCACGTTTTGGTCATCTGAATTTTGCCAGTTTGCTGCGTTTGCAGAAATCCGATATGGTTGCTTCTTTGCCACCTCTTGAAGCACATGTCAAACATGTTTGTGCAGGCTGTATTTTGGGTAAGATGCAGCGTTCTAAATTTCCAAAGGATGGTTCAGTTCGGGCCACATGCAGGTTGCATCTTGTGCATAGTGATGTTTGTGGGCCCATGCAAACTGCGTCCTTGGCAATTACCTGTACTTCGTGACTTTCATTGATGATTACTCCAAGCATGCATGGGTATTTCCGCTTAAAGCGAAGTCCGAAGTCTTTATGTGCTTCAAACAATTTCTAGCTATGGCTGAAAATGTCTCGAAATGTACTATGGGCACCCTCCGTTCAGATCGAGGGGGGGAGTATATGTCTCATGAATTTAATGCATTTCTGGCTAGTCGTGGGATAAAACACCAATGTACAGTGCCTTATACGCCTCAGCAAAATGGTGTTGCTGAGAGGAAAAACAGGTCATTGACGGAAATGGCACGATGTATGGTCAAAAGTCAAGCTTTGCCGCATTCTTTTTGGCTTGAGGCCATCATGTGTGCCACTTATGTACTAAACAGGTGTCCTACGAAAGCTTTGCAGTCTATTACTCCATATGAAGCATGGCATGATAGAAAGCCTTCTATTGAGCACATGCATGTTTTTGGCTGTTTGGCATATGCTTTGGTGCCATAAGTGCAGCACAGAAAATTGGATGATAAGGCTGTCAAATGTATTTTTGTTGGTTATAGTGCTGAAAGCAAAGGTTACAGGTTGTATCATCCGCAAACAAAACGTATTCTGGTTTCTCGGGATGTAGTGTTTGTGGAAGATTCTATTCAGCCCTTGCTGCCATGTACTAGAGACAGTAATGTAATCTCACAGGACATTTATGACACTTTGTTGCCTCTTTTCAGTGGTGGAAATACGAATGTAAGTTCCAATGAGGCAAATGTACAGCCTATGGGGGTTTCTGAAAATGTTTTAGATCAGCCTATTACTGATGCAGATGTACATGATGTACTTGATGAGGAAAGGGCTGAAAATGAACAGGCTAGAGGTATGCCAAAATGGCTAGTGCACACTTTGTGTGACAGTAAATTGGATGCACCTTTGTCTAGTCGTACTCGTTCAGGCTCTCGCCATGCATCTTATGCATCATATTGTTATGCTTTGGCTGTGTCTAGCTTACATGATGTTGAGGAGCCTCTGTCTTTTGATGAAGCACAGAATTCAGAAAATTGGATGGCTGCCATGCAATCAGAATATTATGCACTTATAGAGAATGACACATGGACTTTATGTGATTTGCCTCCTGGCAAAAAGGCCATTCGTACGAAGTGGGTTTACAAGTTGAAACGCAAGCCGAATGGTGAGATCGATCGCCATAAGGCTCGACTTGTTGCAAAGGGTTATGCACAGCAAAAAGGCATAGATTATGAAGAGACTTTTGCTCCCACTTGTCGTATGACTACTGTGCATTTTCTATGTGCATTGGCAGCTCATTTTGGTTGGGATGTACATCAATCAGACATTGTTACTGCTTTCTTGAATGGTGACATATTTGAGGAAGTTTATGTAACGCAGCCTCGCGGTTTTGTCATAAAAGGATAAGAGGACAAAGTGTGCAAATGTAACAAGGCTTTGTATGGGTTGAAGCAATCTCCTCGTGCTTGGTATGAGAAATCTGACACTCATTTGGTCAAACAAGGCTTTCGTAACAGTCCAACAGAAAGCACATTGTATGTAAAGCGTGAGGGTGATGTACTTCTCATTGTGGTTCTTTATGTTGATGATTTGCTGATCACTGGACCAAATGAGAGACAAATTTCTGAATTTAAGGCTGATTTGAATGCTACTTTCAAGTATACAGTTTAAGCAGTGTGATGGTGGTATTGCCTTGTGTCAGAAAAGTTACATAGAGACATTGCTATGTAAGTTTGGACTTGAGGATTGCAAACCTATTGCCACTCCCATGGAAACAGGTTTGAAGTTGAGTCTACATGATGCTGGCGATCCTGATGATGTCACTCTTTACCAAATTGCTGTTGGCTGCCTCATTTATGTATGCAACACGAGGCCGGATATTCAGTTTGCAGTCTCACAGGTCAGCAGATTTATGCATAGCCCAGGGTGTAAGCATTGGCAGGTTGTGAAGAGGATTTTCCGCTACCTTAGTGGCACTTTACATCTTGGCTTGTTTTATCCAAAGGGGGGATCATTGCCGCCAGACTTACATGCTTTTTCGGACTCAGATTGGGCTGGTTGTTTTGACACGCGAGTGTCCACAAGTGGTTTTTGTTTCATGCTTGGCAGTTCATGTATATCATGATTGAGCAAGAAGCAACCTACTGTGGCCACTTCGAGTTGTGAGGCTGAGTACAGGGCAGTCTTCACAGCTACGGTTGAGTGTGTATGGCTCAGACGCCTTATGGATGATTTGGGTGTTGGACACGACACTGCCAACACTATCTACACTGAAAGTCAGAGCGCATTGGCAGTTGCGAGGAACCCAGTTTTTCATGCTCGCACAAAGCACATTGAGGTGCATTACCACTATGTCAGGGAGAGGCTCTCAGCAGGAGAGATCAGCTTGGCTTATGTGCCAACACAGGACAACCTTGCAGATCTTTTCACAAAGGCATTGTCTCGTGAGAAGCTTGAAGCTTTCCGCAAAGCTTTGGGCTTACTCCCCTTTGTGGATTGATCCTGTCCTCAAGGCATGGCACTTCCCTTTACTCATGTGCCAGCTCTCGTTCACCACATCACTCCAGGGGGGATTTGTTACCATATACATGTGGTAGTGATGTGTGTGAACACACTAGGACCGCCGGGGCATTTTTTCCCTCTTTAGGAGGTTTTTTCCCCGTGCATTGTATATACGCCCATCACTCTAGGGCTATCTATCTTTCCATTTCACACTAAGTAACACACTCTCTATTGTGTGCCTTGAGCTTCCTTCATCTTCTCCAAGCTGTGTGTGTTTCTCTGCAACACTAATTCCAACAATGATTGCAATAAGGATTAGTTGATCGGTCCCAACTACATCTCGATACGATTGATAAATACATTGCCGATTAATCATGGTCATAGATTCGAATGAATTTTTAATGTGATTTATGTGATGTCCTGTGATGTGACTATCGATTGGTACATGTCCTGGATGTGTTGTTCCTGGTGCGGCGGTACTGACAGTCCGTGTCTACTAAGACAGTTTATGGCCTCTGTCTCTTTTGCAGGCGTAATCAAGGGCCATAACATTGCTTTCAAGAGGGGGGTATGTCACAAACCGGTAACGTACCTGCGCGGAAACATTCAACAAGCTACAAGCCCGAGAAAACGCAGTAGGCCAACGTGGCAGATTTTCAAAATTCTTGCTTTTTGTGCTGCACTGCTGACGTGGCAAAGCTGTACATAAACCTTTCTTTTTATGCTGGCTAAAACTTACACTGGCTGCAATTGAGAAGCTTTTGGAAATCTTGCTTTATTTTTACAAGATTTTAAAAGAGAATCTTTTGGGGCTCTACTTTTGGGACATCCCTTATAACCTTTAAATATGTGGGCCATCGGGCCCTTACTTCACAGAGCATCTGGATGTAGAGTCTGAGAGTGAGAACCCTCCAACTCTCTTGTACGTTGAACATAGATCAATACAAAAAGAAATACCGAAAGGGTGCCAATCTTTGGGGCCAACATCTCTAGGCACGGAACTCCACCGCGGTCGTGTCGAATCAATTGTGAGCTGTAAATTGTTTGGAAATGAATCTCTGTTGTATCACGATAGAATCTTGACTTGGAGTGTCCAAGATTATTACACTCCCACCGATCACCTTTTCTTTCATGTACAATGCTTTGATGTTGTCAGCAATGCAGTAAAACAACAGGTATCTTTTTGTGAAATGTGTAAAGTGCAAGCTAAGTTGTCATTTTCAACAGACCACATGTGTCATGCATTGCATGTAGTACAATAAAAAACAAAGTACATGACACTTTTTGCGAAAACCTAGCCCTTTGGATTAAGAACTTGCAGAGGAGCGAGTTCAAATTTTCTTCATAAGGAAAACGATAGAAATGTGCAATTAAATGACACTCATAGGATAGCAGACGCCATGGGGTGGCTCCCCTGCTAGCCGATGTAACTATGACTTTCGAAACCTAAAGTTGTCATGGCTCGTCATGGAGGATGACAGGAATTTGTAATTGTTTGATTTTGTTAATATAATTTACTCGCAATTGTGAGTTTTTGGGGGCCAAAAAAGGATAGTAGATGCCATGGTCAATTCCAACAATTAAATCATGGTCACTCAAGGCTTAGTAATCACTAAGCCTCGACAATTAGTTACTTACAACAGCGTAGAGTATCCATCGTCGACAACAACAAGTAGAGAGAGAAAGGTTAAGGCATAGGCAAGAGAGAGAGAGAGAGAGAGAGAGAGAGAGAGAGAGAGAGAGAGAGAGAGAGAGAGAGAGAGAGAGAGAGAGAGAGAGAGAGAGAGAGAGAGAGAGAGAGAGAGAGAGAGAGAGAGAGAGAGAGAGAGAGAGAGAGAGAGAGAGAGAGAGAGAGAGAGAGCGCAAGCGGTGACCAGGAGTAGATGGGCATAGTTTTGTGATTGCCTAAATAGGCATAGTTGGCATACGAAGCTGGTCAGAAACTATGGAAAGCTGCCATGCGTCACACGTTGTCGGTTGATCTACAAAAAACTAGGCCTCGCATGACCATAGCCTAAGCACAAAGTTCATAAAGAAAGAAGTCTATTTTACACCGTACATGGCATCATGGCCAAGTACCAATGGGACAATCCAATCATTTAAATAAGGGCAACACATTAACACTATTGATCTTGTCTAACACTCGCCTTGACACGGGTTCTTTAAGACCCTGAGAGATGGGATCCAGGATCGAGAATTGTAGGTAGGATATCGAGATGGGTTGTGCCCTCCTATTAGCGAAAAGTAAACAAGGAAAAAGTTTGTAAACAATGGCAAGGAGGGAGTGGACATTTGAGTTGGCTTATAGGATTCATGTTCACCACACAAGGCACATGATGCGCGTGGGCGAGTTGGTTAGGCCATCAGTGCTCTGGGCTCTAATGGCTAGCTTGCAAGGTCAATTGCCACTTTTTTAACGCCGTTCAATTGCCTCGAGATTCTCGCAAGGGGCAAGAGGCGTTGATCCACCGCTCAAGGGTCTTAAAGACCCCGTGTCACGTACTGCTACCCCGGGGGGGGATTCAACCTTCCGTTAAGAAACGATCGAGAGAAGGCATCCACATGTTTTAGGTCAATAAGAATACACGTCATCAATCCAAAACTGATTGAGAGAAGACATTCCCATGCTTAAATTAAGGATCTTGTATTCTCTAGAAAGGAACCCTAGTCTACATGCATGAGCGAGGAGGCTCTAGGCAGGGTGCGTAGGGGAGCGTGAGTTTTGCTTAAGCTTGGGCGTGCTCGAGCACGGCGTGCATGGTGGCTGGAATCTAATGTGCAGAAGCATGGCGGTCGTTCCCTGGTGGTGAACCCTGTTTGTGTTGTGCTCGGAGCCTTGGCGTCTTTTCCTTGACCTCCTGTTCTTGGTTGTGGCGGCTTGGCAGCGGCCCCCCTTCTTTTGGAAGGAGAATGAGTTTACGAGGTGTCGTGCGCTTCCCTGTGTGCAGGGCCACAAGGAGGGGCCTTGTGATAGAGATTTCCATCTGCTGTTTTCATCTGGGGTTGGTTTCACTCATCCAAAGGCACATGGCTTGCTTTTCCAGATCGCTGTTGACTTCTCCGGTTGGTTGGATCCGGCCCCACTACGCTTTCGCCGAAGCGCACAACACTCTTTGGTCTAGAGCGATCGTTCCAAAGTTAAAACTTAAACACACTAAAGGAAAGGTAGTGGGTTCGATTCTTTGGATGCCTTAGAGCAGGTGAGCCGCGTAGCCAATCATGCACACAACGGTAGTAGGTGGAAGGGTAAATGTTGCTAAAGTGACTGCCCTTTCACCGAAATGCACAACACTCTTTGGTCTAGAGAGGTGGTTCTAAAGTTAAAACTTAAACACACTAAATGAAGAGGACTGTTTTGTACGACATTATTTGGGTTCTATGGTATCCATGGCTCCAACAAAGCATGGATTTGTTGTAAGTTTCTTGTATTATGCTAATATAATATAATATACTCCACTCATACTCACCCTAGGGTTATTGGAAATGCTTGTGGTAACTTCGACATTATTTGAATGTGATTTGTCATCTAATGTCGTGTAATGTCAAGTGATGTGCTGTGATGTGACTGTCGATTGGTACATGTGTTGGATGTGTTGTTCCTAGTGCGTTGGTACTAACAGTCCGTGTCCACTACGACAGTTTATGGCCTCTGTCTATTTTGCAGGCATAATCGAGGGCGATAACGTTGCCTTTAAGAGGGGGTTATGTCACAAACTGGTGGCGTGCCATGTCCGGACACACTCAGCAGGCTACAGGCTCGGAAAAACACAGCAGGCCAGCGTGACAGATTTTCAAAATTCTCACTTTTTTTGTTGCATTGTTGACGTGGCAAAGCTGTACGAAAACCTTGCTTTTTACGGTGGCTAGAATTGAGAAGCTTTTGGAAATCTTCCTTTATTTTTACAAGCTTGTAAAAGAGAATCTTTTGGGGCATCCCTTGTAACCTTTAAGTATGTGGGACGTCGGGCCCTCACTTCGCAGAGCATCTGGATGTACAGTCAGAGAGTGAGAACCCTCCCACTCTCTTGTATTTTGAGCCCATATCAATACAAAAAGAAATACCGAAAGGGGTGCCAATCTTTGAGGCCAACATCTCTAGGCATGGAACTCCATCGGGTCGTGTCGAATCAATTGTGAAATGTAAATTGTTTGGAAATGAATCTGTGTTGTGTCGCAATAGAATCTTGACTTGGAGTGTCCAAGTTTGTTGCACTCCCACCTGTCACCTTTCTTTTCATGTACAATGCTTTGATGTTGTGAGCAATGCAGTGAAACAGTAGGTATCTTTTGTGAAATGTGTAAAGTGCAAGCTAAGTTTTCAATTTCAACAAACTGCATATGTCATGCACTGCATTGCATGTAGTACAATAAAAGACAAAGTACATGACACTTTTTGCTAAAACCTGGCCCTTTTGGATGAAGAACTTGCAAAAAGGCAGAGGAGCGAGTTCAAATTTTCTTCATACGGAAAACGATAAATGACACTCATAGGATAGCAAACACCATGGGGTGGCTCCCTGCTATCCGATGTAACTATGACTCTCGAAAGCTAAAGCTGTCATGGCTCGGAAGGAGGATGACAAGAATTTGTAGATGAGTTTTTGGGGGTGAAAAAAAAGGATAGTAGATGCCATGGTCAATTCCAACGCAATTGTGAGTTTTTGGGGGTGAAAAAAAAGGATAGTAGATGCCATGGTCAATTCCAACAATCAAGAGCATGGTCACGGAAGACTTAGTTATCACTATGCCTTGATAGTTACTGACAACAGCATAGAGCATCCATTGTCAACAACAGGTAGGGAGAGAAAGGTTAACCTTCCGTCACTAACCGATTGAGAGAAGGCATCCACATGTTTTAGGTCAATAAGCATATACATCATCAATCCAAAGCTGTTGAGAGAAGACATTCCCATGCTTAAATCAAGGATCTTATATTCTCTAGAAAGGAACCCTAGTCTTTGTGAACTTTTGCTCAGCTCCATCTCTACATGCATGAGTGAGGAGGCTCTGGGAAGCGTGCGCAGGGGAGCGTGAGTTTTGCTTAAGCTTGGTTGTGCTCGAGCACGGCGGGCATGTGGCGAAGGTGGCTGGAATCTATTATGCAAAAGCACGGGGGTCGTTGCCGAGTGGGGAACCCTGTCCGTGTTGTGCTCAGAGCCTGGCGTCTTTCCTTGACCTCCTCTTTTTGGTTGTGGGGGCTTGGCAGCGGCTCCCCTTCCTTCGAAAGGAGAATCAAGTTACGGGGTGTGATGCGCTTCCCTGTGTGCAGGGCGACAAGGAGGGGGCTCGTGATAGAGCTTTCCATCCGCTGGCTTCATCCATGGTTGGGTCTCTCTCATGCGAAGGCACATGGCTTGCTTTTCCAGATCGCTGTTGACTTCTCCGTCTGGTTGGATCCAGCCTCGATGGGCAGTGGCGGTTCTGGAGGTGGTTGCTAAGACATATTAAGCTTGTATTAAAAGGCATCCTTGTAAAAAGCCGAAGGACAGTTCTGTACAGCATTATTTGGGTGCTATGGTATTCATGACTCGAGCAAAGCATGGATTTGTTGTAAGTTTCTGGTATTATGCTAATATAATATAATATACACCACTCACATTTGTGAGTTTGGCATGAAAGGCCATCCTTGTAAACAGCCGAAGGACAGTTCTATACAGCATTATTTGGGTGCTATGGTATTCATGACTTGAGCAAAGCATGGATTTGTTGTAAGTTTCTGGTATTATGCTAATATAATATAATATACGCCACTCACATTTGTGAGTTTGGAAAAAAAAAAAAGATTGGAAGAATGTTTGCAAATGCGACTTTAATGAAACAGTAAGAGCCTAATTTAAAAAAATTGCAATTGGAAGAATGTTTCCAAATGTGATCCAAGTGTTCTTAGAACTATTATAGATCATTACACATAGTTCTTTGCAATTTGACTTAATTTTGAAATATCGTAATTCAAATTAAAACAAAAAACCTTGATTGTTTTCTCTTATTTTGAAGTCCCAAGCATACATTCTCGAGAGGTGACCAACAAGAGGAGTACAGAATTGGAACATTATTCAAGTCTCTGCCCCAAATGGGATCTATTTAGAATAGTGTCGAAGAAACTGCACCGATAGATCCTGAGACAGCACTATTGACACCAGAAACAGTCGCACTAGCTATCTTCTCAACAACATTGACAAGAGCCTCTACCACGTCGGGGACTCCATCGATGGGAACAATTTCAAAGCCAATAATGTAATAGTTCTTCGTTGCAGTGCTACCGGCCTTGGTTTTGATTGTATATCTCTTGCCTTCCTGAGGTTCAAAGCCTGCATACTCATCATAATGCATTTTTAAGTTTGCACTAAACCTATCATAATCTGTACTCCATGCTCCACCCTCTGAATAGCTGGCATAGTACATTCGCACCCATGGGAACGACACAATTGATTGCTCTCTTTTGTTAAGGTGGAATTGATGAACCTATGGGACAACACAAAGAAAAGTCATATGTAATGCAATAAAGTAAACGGTAATTAATATGTAGGCACAATATTTCTAATTCCCTTTATCAATTTGTCACTTGATGAAATATTTTTTATATATGTATATAAATATATGTGTCTGTACGCACATATACATATGTGTGTGTGTGTGTGTATGTATACATATATGTATGTATGCATGTATATATATACATACAAACACATACCCACACACATAAATAAAAGAAGATTCCTCTTTGACCAAGTGGGGAGCACATTCATATCCCTACAGTTAATAGACTCATGCTCACCTTCGGATTATTGGAAGTGCTTATGGTAACTTCGACATCACTTGAATCATAGTCATCATAGTCGATCAAGTAGTAGACCCTCAACTTAATATGCATGGTTTTCTCCACCACAAAGGCCGCTACTTGTAGATCTTTATCCACTTCTGTATACACATGTAATGCTGCACGATTGTTCATGAAGACCTTGGCAAAAACAAAAAAGGGTTAGAGGCGAGCTGGAGACAATGCATAGTCAAGGAAAGGAATGTAGTAAACCATTTCAAGGCAATAATGTTGATTGATGGAATTAAGGACACACCTGTGGCATGCCATAGTAATTTTTTTTCCCTGCAAATTTCGGGCGAAATTGCAATTGATAATAAGCTTTGTTGTCCACAAAATCACTCTCCGCATAATCAGGATGGCTTTTGGCAACAAGACAAGCTTTTCCATCATGCCATTTCGTGCTAAAGCTCATGAGACCTCCCACAAGCTTTCCCAAATCCATGAGCACATTGGCCAAACTTGGATATACAAATTCGCCCGATTCTTTCACGAGCTTGCTAACTGCCTCAAACATTGTCTGTTACATTAAATTGTGTTTAGAAAGTAGAACAATATTTTCTTCTATATTCATTTTTTAATTTGCCTCGATGGTTAATGTCACTCCCCCCCACCCCCACAAAACAAATTCATGATAGAGAGTGTATGTATTGCATTCACCAAAATAATGTACAAAGGTAACTCAAGCTCGTGGCGAGCCTTGAGAGACATCAGATTACAATAGACAGCAATCGGGCTTCCCAAAGAGACAACTAACTACCCCTCAACAGGTCATTTCTATCCCGTCAGAAGGGTATTGATGGCCCAATACCATTCATCAGAAGGGCTAAACATGTCTGAAATAAAATATGTAAGATGCTAAAATACATAAACGTGGATAGTTAATGCTTGTTTGATAATCAATTTTTATATTATTTTTGAGCAAACAATGTGAATCCGCCAAAAAAAGAAAGATAGTACCTTATTATAAGCAGATTCAAGGTGTTCATTGATATCATTCTGGAAGTCAATAATCTCAGCTTTGCTATATCCACAAGTTGCACCTGCGAGCATCATCTCCCGAAGCAAGCCCACATACAAGGCAAGAGCTGAACCATATGAGAGCACAGTGTGCTTCATGTATGAAGGTTGAGCATAGAGGTTGAGCATGTGCACCAACGTCGATTTGCAATTTTCAAAGCGTACCACCACCTATGCTCCATGAAAAGCTCATAATCAGAAAACATTACACGTATGCGTCTCATTCAATAATGCTACTGCCATGCATTATTGAAAAAGAAAGAGAGAGAAGTAACCTTTTGGACGGCAACAGAGGAAGCATTTTCTTTGTAGGACTCGACGGAGAGACGGTAGTCCTGGCCGAGCTGGGCGATGCTGGCGTTATAGGCGCGAGCCTGGTCGGCCACGCTCTCCGCCAGCGCCTGACTGATCAGTTTGCCCACCGACTCGAAGAGCGAGT
Organism: Adiantum capillus-veneris; assembly: GCF_014529385.1. Classification (NCBI taxonomy): domain Eukaryota; kingdom Viridiplantae; phylum Streptophyta; class Polypodiopsida; order Polypodiales; family Pteridaceae; genus Adiantum; species Adiantum capillus-veneris. Next base: position 108,261,956 of record NC_140951.1, read on the forward strand.
CCATGGCTGCCTTCTTCTGCGCCGCCGTCCGATCGGCCAGGGCCAGGTCCCAGACGTGGCCAAAGAAAAGCTGCAGGAAGGGCCCGGCCGCTGGCACCAGCCCCAGTCCCAGTGATATCCCATCTTGAAATCCCTTCAGCACCGCGTCCTCCACCAGCTGCGATGTCACCACCGACATGGTGCCTGCTGAGCTTAGCGTCTCTCTCTCCCTCTCTCTCTCTCTCTCTCTCTCTCAGCTTCGACCGTGCAACTCTCTCTCTCTCTCTCTCTCTCTCTCTCTCTCTCTCTCTCTCTAGTTTAGCATCTGGTGCAAGAAGCGAGGTGGCGCTAGCTCTCTCTCTCTCTCTCTCTCTCTTTGCAGCTCTGCCTCGGATCTCCCGGTCCAGCGCCTCCTTTATAGCCACCCAGCCTTCATCCCAGCCCTCCATCGTCATCCGGCACCCTCACAGCTTGATCCGCCGTAGCAACTGTTCTCTCGCTCAGCTTTTTTTTTTTTTTCTTTTTGTGGATGAGCTGGTGGAGCTCAGAGAGCATCCCAAGCGGATAAGGCAGGCCAATCCATCTGATAATTTTCCTTGATTTTTTTCGTCGCAGAATCCTTGGCCAGCGATACTGTTGTGTTGTCTAGCGTTTTCGTCTTGTCGTACGATAAGGCCTGCAGTGACTTTTGTCGCCAAAGCTTGAGGCCACGTCGACTCTATACCATGGTTCATCTCTGAAGTAACCCCGAGTATGACATCGCACCTAATACCCGCTAGAGAAAAATTAAAAACAGAAATATTAAAATTAAAATTAAAAGTGGGAACCCCCTCCTAAGAAGATTGTGGCTAGTGGGAACCCCCTCCTAAGAAGATAAGCTATCGAGAGCCAGATGGATCTTCATCGTCGTGGAGGCATATTTGCAAGTTAACCGATTCTCTAGCAGCAAACATTAGAGTTTAGTGCCTCCCATCGTCAGCTTCCATCTTCTATAGGAAAAGACCATCGACAAGCTTTGCTTGGCAATATCGTATCTGAACACCACATTGTCAGCAACTACAGAGCATTTGATTCTATCTCCCTGGTGTTTGTCCACCTTAGTCTCCCATCCAGCTGCAAGGAGTCCGTTGATTGCACTTCCCCCTTTGCAAGTCCACATTTTTTGGGGTCCTGCGAACACTTTGAAGTTGAAATATAAACATAAACACATAAAGAGACATATATAAACCATGTTACTGTGGCTTTGTGTGAACCATAGGTGCACTGCATTGCTGCTTGCAGATCCGCCTCGATTCTCCTTTTGGTTGTTGCGATCAAGGCACTGTCTGGCTTAGGCCATTCCAAACTCTCCAAGGTTAACGAGTGAACCAAAGAAAGATTACCATACCCATTTCGCCTAGATGTGACATAAGTATGATTATACAAAAAATGTCACGTGAGGTAAACCCAGAGGATGGGCAACCAGCATAGAGCAACTTGCCAAGCTTAGCGTGGATGGCCTCAAAAGTTCCTACGAAGGACTCTATTGGGTCCCACTCTACAAAATCGGATGGAAAAACATCTGCAAACATGAACAAGCAATGAAAATCTTACAATCATCAAAAGCAACACACAAGGCAAATATACTGAATAGACGATCAAAAAACCTGAAAGAGGAGTAAAATTACAATTTGCAAGAAACCTCGATGGAGCCACTGTTGTCTCTAGCTTCAGTTGTGAAGCAACATACACATGCCGCATCTTGGCAAGCCTCTTGCCGTCTCGTGTTTGCTTGAACTCCATGATTTTTCCCTTCCAATGGTGTGCTCAAGAAGCCATGTATCTCCTTGAGACCTTGTGTGCACCTCTTGAGATGGGCTACATTGTCACCGGCCACATCATTCGTTTGAACTCCATTGTCACCCAATATCCCTTGTCGTCTTGTATATTGCTGCATGAAATGGAGTCAATGACACTCCTAGGTCGTCGAGTACCTGATGATGCCGTGGGCAATAGTCGCACAACATGCAAACAAACACTTATGAGTAGACATTGCACATCCATGTTCTTAGCTATATAAAGAGCAAGATTCTTGATGGTACACAAAGGTCAAGGATGCCCATTTCCTGCTATGTCATAAAATCTAATATCTAACCAACCCAAATGATTTTCTTATATTAAACTGATCATTTAATGTGGGAGAATAAACGGGAACAAGGATTAGAATATAGACATGTGATTATGGATCTCTTTCAACACAGGGCCAAGGTTAAAAGGGTTCCAAATGAGAAATGGTATGTTAAAGAGCATATTATAGAATGAAGCTTAAAGACCGTAGGGTTAGCTTCTTTAAAAACCTCCAAAAGTTAACCACCTCTTAGTTTAGAGCAGATTGGACTATATTTAAACACTCCCCAAAGACCTCCAAAAGTTAGTGTTCAGAAGTTTTTTGACCTTAGGCAAGCTAAGGAAAACCTTGAGGCGGGAATCCTATCCAAGCATGAGGTGCTTGTTGGCTTGCTAAGTGTTAGTGGGAACCTTACCCAAAAGCTTGAGGTATTTCTGAAAGACCCTGGGAAGTGCCGTGAACAATCCTCCATCCAACCACCCTTTTTATAGCCCCTTGTCTTGCAGGATCCCTTCTCCATTGGGCAGCAGGCCCTTGACTAGGTCCTTGACCTCCAAGGTTGTAAGGGCTAGGGAACTGAATAGGGACCCCCTTGACTGCATGTCCATCCTGGCCCTTGGCCGTGAGACTGGTCCTGCCCTTGTCCTGACATTACTCCCCCCTTGGAGAAGTGTTTTTGTCCGCGAAAACACAAGTGATGTAATCTTCATAAGAACACTAATGTTTTCTATTGGAATATCCCTCATACTAGATCCAACGGTTCATTTGAGCGGAACCCGGTTCAGTAGGAGATTCAATGAAACCAAGAGTAACATCTTGATTGTCTACATTGTTGTCCATTTGTAACCATCTGATGGTACCGGTCCCTATCCAAACGTAGTGAGTAGACTCCATTTACAACGCTCATGAGGGTGGTAAACGACTTTATCACAAAAACGATGTACCAAAAAGAGTACCACTTGTCACATTCCATGAAAGTAACTTGCTGACATAACTTATCAGCCAAGTTTAAGTCCTTGACTTGTTCCCAATATTCATTATCATTAAACAACCCCACCCTAACGAGTGTTCAAGGTTGAGAACCTGAGCTATGCATGAAGAGACTACACCTAGCTGTCGCAAACATGCTTTAACTTATAGTAAGAAAACTCTAAGTAGAGCAATAAATGCTTATTGATTGTATCACTTGGTGCTAACGTACGCACTTGCATATCCTTTAGTACAAGATTACACTTTGTAATTTACATATCCCCTTGAATAACTGACAATATTGAGGTGTATTTCCCCCACGGTTTACAGACAATCTTTCCAGATGGCCGGTAAACGGGGATCACAATATCATACCACATTACTGAGGAATCAACAATTGGTTGAATAACCATCGAGGTGTACTTCGAGAGATCCACAAGCACCGAACCCGAGCCATGACCTCTATTGGTGATTGGTAGACCAAAAAGTAAACTCATTAAGATACGGCACATAGAGTGCAAAGTACTTCATAAGCAACAACTTGATGAATACGCATGCCGTTCCAAATCAGCCTTTGCTAAACGCTAGGGCCCATAACACCTAGTGTGCATGCATTTAGCAGAAAACAGATCCAAACCTGTATACCCATGATGATCCTTGCCAATACTTATGGAAACTGTGATACGTCCAGCACACATAAAAAAGGAATGTAAATAGTTCTAAAAAGAAACTAATTACTTTCAATTGCAATCTTTTGCAAGCCTTGCTAAAACGTATGAACCATTATAGAAAGTGAAACATTGATCACTTCTAGGTATAAACAATGAAACTTTTTCATTAACAATTTAGAGCCTTGCTATATGTATAAACAACCATCTGTAATGTTGTTTAGCAGTACTCGTACCTGACAAGTCATTCTAAGTATCCGACAATTTTTGGCCACTGAAGTTGCTCTTGATACGTCGTGCTAAAAATGGTCTAGAAAACAGATGTGACCAGCACCTAGGGACTTTGTCGTGACACATATTTGAAATAGTGGGTGCCAGTGTCAGTCCCATAGACTCATAACCTCCACATGTGGAATATGTCTCATGTAAGGATATGTAAAAAAAGAACATCCTTCAAGTACAAGATGTACTTGCTTGTGGAGGTAACTATAAACACTCGTGACAAGAGTGAGAGGGACCCTCATTCATTGATCCACACTGGCTAAACAAAACTCCTTGAGTCCCTAGACCATGTCGTATCCCATGTGACAACATGTGCCAAATTGAATCCTACAAGTGGATTCATAATAGCATAATGTACATTGGACACAACGGCCCAAAATACTTGTTTTGATATGCCCTTGGCATGGCCCTGAAATATTCAAGTGTATTTAAACGACTTGAAAAAACCAAGCAATGCATACTTAAAACTGGAATAACACCAAATCCATAGATGCGTACCTGGAGATTGAACTAAATGTTCACTTACCCATATTCAAATACAGAGGAAAACGTCGTCCACGTGTGAAAAAACAAGCAACATTGCACCAAAAACCCTCGGTGTTGCCATTGCAATCCAAACCCTTTGATTAGAATCGCATGGTATAGTGCGGACTTCTTTCCTTGAAAGTATAATGAGAATAGATCAACTATGATACTCCATGAGTATGGGGTGATTCAGTAAGCACCCGCGGGGTCTTACCCAAACAATGTATCCATAGACACTCATAGTGTTAGAGAGAGAGCAGAAGATCCATACAAGTGTGATGCCTAGTGCTTATGGACAGCCATGCTGTCACAATGGTTTGCGTCATCTATACTCCGTGGTAGATATCAGCTACTGTGAGTTTAAGATTATCAGAAACTCAACTTGAGCATCATACTAAAAACATGTAGTGCAAAAATAACACCCAAAACATCCGTTATGGCAAGACTCTTGCTTGTCCATGAATGCCGATGGGAAATCCATTGGATAGATCTGTTCAAGCTAGAGAACAATCACCCAAAGAATGCCAACAGTTAGGTCTTACCCAAGATCTGACAATGGCTCTTAGCCAGCCTGTGTGTGGCTCATAGCCCTTATGGCAATTAGTGTTCAATCGATGAACCGATGAAGACTAATGTGAATGGCATCTTGGCCAAGTTCTAGCTGAGCATTAGAGCACCTTGGCTCAAACTGACTCACAAGCAAAACATGTATCAAAATATTCTTAAAAAGTTTTCAATATTCTTCATGAGAAATAAGAAAGAGGGATAAGGATAGAATGCTGGGCTGAGGAACTTTCCTTAAACGACTATGACGTATATAGTTGATCGCCATGTTCTTGTGCATCTTATGCGTAATGTACAACTTATCCTATAGGCATGCAACAGTTTTCTGCTATGACTCTTTCATCGAGAAAGGTAATAGAAAAAACACAAACAAGTCAACGACTGACCCACCTACCGTGTATGTGGTTGTGATGACACCCGTGTGACGTAATGATAGCACTTTGCCTTTGAATTCAGTGCGAGTTTATGGTTCTTTTTAGTGTTTTTGTGTTTTGACAACACCCCAAAAATCATGTGAAACAATCCAGAACATATAGTGTCCTTGACAAAGTGTCTGGTGTTATAGAGGAAGCGTAATCCATAGGGTAGCATGCCGTGCAAAAACTCATGCATACAAAATTGTAAGCCCTTGGCTACAGTGACGGGCTCTAACATACAAGCCAAAATCATAAGTGCCTTTCATAGTCGGTACTGGTAGGAATGCTTATGAGGTAATATCCCAATGTTTGCCAGTGCCCCAAACTTGTGTGCCAATTACCTTGACGTCCAGTAGGCAGTATCTTAGCACGAGTTAGAAGCCTTGCTTCACGTTTAGCTGTCAAAACTCTTTGCTTTGCATAACTGACAATCCTTTTCAATGAAAATGCATAAGCATGAAAAATCAAGCAAATCTTAACATACTCTAACCCGGCTTCCGTCACGTGTATCATATACCCTCTCATATGGCATTCACGCCCGTCTGGTATGTAGTGAAATAGCATGCAAGCATAGTGTCAAATTCCTTCCAAGTTGGTATGCTCATAGCATATGCCAAACGTGGAAAGTCTCAATACAAAAATTGTCACTTTTAGCTAAATGACCATGTCGGAATTGCTTAAAGAAAGCATTGTGTATTATATCTTGACTAAATATGCTATACTAAGCCAGGTATTGTATCATATACAACTAACCAAAAAGGGTTATCTGAAGGAAATATAACCTCTAAAGAGCATGGAAAAAATTGATTGACTACTTAGCCGCCAAATCCATCAAAAGACCTAAGAATGCAGTACCTGGGGACAATGTTTCCGTTGATGTTGTCCCATACAATTGAAACATAACTTTTTCACTTTGGCTTTGTGAAAATCGAATGTGGAAAGTCTCCTCTTTGCCACCTTGGCAGAGACTGGTTCAACAATTTCCATAGGTGTAGACACGGTAGCCTGTGGAATGCACGATACCTTGGCGGAGACTGGTTCAACAATTTCCATAGGTGTAGACACGGTAGCCTGTGGAATGCACGATAAGACCAGCTCTGTAAGGTTATCCACCTGTGTAGCAAGCAATTGGATGCGAAGTGCCAATTTGCAAAACCATTCTTCAAATATTTGAAATTCATGTCGTGTAATGTACTCTTTGTCCTCGATGAGATTGCTAGTATCCTCCAAAATTTCAAGCACACTTTGAGGAGGAGGAGTAGATGCGGTTGAAGGAAGTTCCAAATCACAAAAGGTGATTCTCGAAAATTTTTGTATCCAAAAAATTGAACGAGGAATCCATGACGACTGTATGTGTTACGAGAAAATAAGGAGAAATCTCGTAGCCGTATGATATATTGGCGTGCCCAATAACTCGTCGTGAAAATTAGGTTCGTAACTGTAATGAAAAAATATAAAAGTTCCTTCAAAGTCAAGCCGTGCTTGAACTGGGAAAATTTTGAACCCGAATCCCTTGGATCCGTGGTTGTCCTGCTAGCCGGTGATTACAATCGGGTTGATTCCGAAAAGCCTCTCGTAGAACCCTTGCAATGTAGCAAGGTTTGAAGACTTTGAAAAGACAATTCTAATCTAGCTTGCCGATGGTGTTTTCAAGGAGTAGCAAACAGAGTGCTTGCGTCACCTTGCCAAACCCCCCGAATGAACTCCATCGAGTATACTGATCCGAAGACCTGTGGTCACTTTTTGCTTGCTTGCGGCACGCAGCACCTTGCCAATGCTTGTCGAATAAGCTCCGTCGATTATGTGGTCCTTAGACCTGTGGGCACTTGCCCTTAGATGATATTAAGTCCTAAGGCGCTTGACCTTAGGCGTTTAGATGTGAACCCAAAGCTTCACAGAAGCCATGGCAGTCACGCCAGTAGCGCGCAAGGCAAGACAGGGTGAGGCCGAGTGTTGTGATGCAAACAGGGCTCCGCTCCAGAGTCGAGAAACACCCACAGTGCTATTGCGCTCCTGTTGAGCCCGCCTAGGAGAAATTTCCTGCACCTCGACCCGGCGACTTCTCCTTCCTAAGCCCCCGTGCACACGGGAATTTCCAGTGCTTTGTCTTCGACCCCGACTAAGCGGCCATGCCCGCCTCCCTCTCTCGGCAGAACTCGCCCTTGCTTTGCATGAACTTGCTAAAAGTGGAGGTCCACGACCCACTGTACCTAGAATAGACCTTGCTCTGATACCAGTGTAAGGGCTAGGGAGATGAGCATGCTAATCTCCACCCAGCCATGCCCTATATAGGCCCTTGGTCTGCTAAATATAGGGACCCCCTTAACTGCATGTCCATCCTTGGCCGTGACTGGTCCTACCCTTGTCCTGACAAGGGTGGCCCTTGGCCTGACATTACTCCCCCCTTGGAGAAGTATTTTTTTCCTCAAAAACAAAAGTGGGCTACTTCTTTTCAAGAACACTAATGTTTTGTCAAGTAGCACCTCCTTCAGGTCAGGTCAATCATTCCTCTCTACAAGAACTTGTTGACTTACATGACGACGCATACGTAAATCATGATAGTCTTTAAGAATTCACGCAAATTTATGCCGTTGGGTAGGTGGTTCAATAAAATCAACCAGAATCTGTTGGTCAATGACATTGTTGTCCCCATGTAAGTGTTTACGTAAATGGATTACATGAAATATAGGATAAATACAAGAGTGCATAGAATTCATGAAGTTGTGAGCCAGATTCCTAGCTCACGTGAGTGTCTTGAAAAGCTCATAGTTACTAAGGGATAGAATAGGGAGTTTCCTCATGTCAGACTTCTGAACATTTTGGAACGCACAGAACTACCTACTCACCCTTAATGAGGTTACATGCCAACATGCTTTGTCAACACACCTACTAAGTCCTTGACGTATGAAACTATTGAATCGGTATCCAACCCCACCGCAACAGGTGTTCAAAGTTGAAAACCTAAGCAAAGTCTAGAATAGGGAGAGAATCACCCATTCAGAATGCTTTGTGCTAACGTATTCTCTTAGCAGATCCTTTGGCACTAGAAAAATACTTGTAAGCTAGCTATCCAACACGAGATGAATAGCAGCAGTAAGAGTGAGGTACTTTCCCCCAACCACTTACAAACAGTCTTCCATGACTAAAGATAAACTATGACTCAACTAGTGAGTATCTAGCCATATACTCGATATGGAGTGGAGGCAACCAACTAGGTTGAAAGCGGGTTGGAGTGGAGTAAGCTCATAGAGTATAGACCATCCAACCACAAACATCCATCCTGAGCCATTACCTTGTACGGTAGGGTGTAAATTGTAAATTTGCTTGAAAAGGTGCACTTGAAGTGCAAAAAATTGCAAAAACAAAAAAGTCCATGAATTGGCATGCCGCTCCAACCAAAGTTGTGTTAAACACTAGGGCCCATAACACCTAGTGTGCATGCATTTAACACAAACAAATCCGAACCGTAATTCCATGACGAGACTTTCCACAACACATATGTGAAAGCCTTGCAACAAGAGTTGGATCATAACAGAATGTGAAAACTCAAGTCACACCTAGGTACCAACCATGAGACACTCTTAGTAACTTAGCATACTTGGCTATATGTAGAAACGACTTTCCGTAAAGGTGGTTGCACAACACTTGTAATCGTAACAAATATGTACTTAGTACCCAAAAATTTCTGGCCACGGAAATTGTTCCTGATATGGTGTGCTCCAAATGGTCTAATAAATGGATGTGACTAGCACGTAGGGACTTCGTCACGACACATCATTAGGAACTAGCCGTCAGTGTCAGTCCCAGAGACTCATATTCGCCACATGTGGAATATGTCTCAAGTAAAGATGGCAGAGAAAGTGACATCCATCAAGCACAAATGTTACCTGTGTGTGGAGGGAACTATGAACACTCCGCGACGTGAGTGAGAAGGACACTCATTATCATTACTCCACACTGGCTAAATCGAACTCGTTGAGTTCCTAGCTAGATCATGTTGTGTCCCATGTAACAACATGGGCCAAACAGAACTGTACCATGTAGGTATGTAATTGTTTCAACAAGATTCAAACCCATTGCGGTATCTTGATGAACAGGGAAGGGAGAAAATAACAATATTTTGTCAAAATGCTATGCTCGTCCATGACCTTGTCACTTGGCTAAAGAGAAAGCTGGATGAAAGCTTTCTATCTCAAACATCCCGGTTACATAATGCAAACAAACTTAATTGCAAAGGAAAATAAATTCAAAAAACATGTACTTACGAGGAGGTAGAAATTACCTGATACTTACCCGAAGGTCAAGTACAACCCTCAACCTATAAGCGTACAATATCAAAATTTCTTCGACCTTCTAATCACTAACATTATAGATTAGTGAAGATAAAGAAAGTGAACTTGTGACCCTGGGTGTTGCCTTGGCAATCCAAACCCCTGGGTATATCTTGCCAAACCAACCTCCGTGGTGAAAGTTTGGAAAGAACATTTTGACTATCCCTTGGTGGATAGTTTGCTTGAAAAACAAAGTGTGAAAGTGTCCAAAATTGACCATAAACATGTATCGTGTGATTTAGTAATCACATATGTGGTCATACCACAAAACTGTGCTCCTATATGCACGCCCAATGCTATAGAGAAAATGGGAGATCCACGCTGGGCGGGACTCCAAGCTCGTATGGACAACCATGCTATTTGAAATGCTTGGTGCATCTAAACACCGTGTTATAGATCAGCCTATGTGAATGTAAGTTCATCATCAAAAACCTAACTCAATCTTTGCACTACAACATGTAGTGCTTACAAAATACCCAAAAACATATGTAATGGAAAGACTCTTGTTGGGCCATTAACATCGATGGGGATTTCACTGGGTAGATCTGTTCAAGCTGGAGAACAATCACCCAAGGAATTCCAACAGCTGGGTCTTACCCTAGATCTAACAATGGCTCTTAGCCAAAACTTGTGTGGCTCATAGCACTTATGTCCATTAGTGTTCAATCGACTAACCGATGAAGACTAATTTGAATGGCATCTTGGCCAATTTCTAGCTGAGAGTGAGAGCACCTTGGCTCAGTATGACTCACAAGAAAAACGTATTTCATAATCTTATTCAAAAGGTTTGCATTATTCCCTTAAAGAATTTAGGAAAGATAGAGAGTGAGAGAGAGAGCATGATGGGTTGAAGAAGATTTCATCACTTCGATTGTCCTTGACAGAGTTGTGAGTGTGATAGAAAAAATGTATCCATGAAGCAGTGGAATTCATGTTACTTGATTACCATGCCTTGCATGCAAAATTGTATGCCCTTGGCGATTATGACGGTCGCAAACATTAGAGCCGAAACCATAAGTACCTTGCACAGTCTATACTGGTAGAGATTTGGCGAGATGAAATCCCTATTGTACCAGTTTCCCAAAGTTGGGTCCCAATGCCCTTGATTTGAATTCATGAATGGGGTGTATCGTGGCACAGGGTAGAATCCTTGCTTGCGTAAAACTGTCAAAGCAGGTTGCATTAGGAGAAAGTTGGACTCACTTTTGGGCCTTGTAAGAAGTGCCACGTCGGCTTAGAGAGAGAAAATAAAAATGTTAACTTGTGCATTTTATGTGATACTTTTCTGCACAACAAAAAGAAAAAATGACATTCTTTGGTAGGTAGCCGCCGTCTTTATCATACTTATCCTTCGTTCTCTTGTCAGGAATCCAACTAACCGTATGACTAATGATTTGAAATGCCAACTTAAAAGCGTTCCCTCCAGAAACATAAGCCACACGAACTCTATCAACTCTAAACTTGAGAATATGGCTTTCCCTCCCAAAACCTGAGATAATTCTCCGTCTTATTCTCTATCAACTCTAGGAATGGAGAACGCATCTTTTCCTGATGAAAACACTAATTTGAACTTACTATCCTCGGCCCCTTCATCTTTAACACTTACCCAAAGAAAGAACACACATCATCTTCATGTTGATGTATTGCAAGAGTACGCACCGTTGCAGAAACGTAGGAGGGAGTCTTTCTTATCTCAACGGGAGAAAGAACTTAGAAGGACAAACAAGGAACATCATTTGGATTTTTGGACCGATGGGTCTATTTATCCAAAGGATCCTATGAAAAATGCGCCACCTCCCTTTGCTAATATCACTAACCTCTTACATTTCACAGGCGATGGCAAGGATGGGCTACTGGGATACACCGAACATTCGGAAATGAGAGGATTGAATGCGGAAAGGCAAAGAAACTTCCTGGCAATGGAGAACACGCAGCTGAAGAAACTTAATGAAGCATGCTCTCAAAAGATTTCATCAAACAAAGAGACAATCCAAGGCCTTGAGAAGAAGATCACTAGTTTGCGAGAGAAAGACACCGTGCTTGGTAGTCGGAAAAGAAAACGAGATCTGTGCAACCTTGAGAACATGAAGGTTGGTAGTGGTGGCCTGAAAAAACGAATACAAGATTTAAGGTAACTTGAAGTTTGTTTCTTCAATGTGCTTCATTAAGAAGTGGATACACTGACTTTCCTATACATGATCATAACGCATTGTTCTTTTTTGGCAGGTCTATACTGCATCCAAACTCGAACGGTGGAGGCTTCAATGCCGGAGTGTATTACAGCCGTCTAGTTCCAAAAGAAGTAGTTGAAGAGATGATAACTCAGAAAAAATTTCGTAAGTTGAAAGGGAGGCTACTTACCTCCTTCATGAACGAGAATCAGCTGGAACCAATGGAAGTGCAAGCAATACTTGATGAGAGTGGCATCTCGCAGATGGGATACAGGGCACTCCTGAAAGCATTAGCTAAAAAATCTCAAAATAAACTACAGAGAGGATCATTGTTGCCAAAGCCATCACATGTAAAGGATGCTCGCCGGCACGTAAACGATGAGGTGTTTGAGAAACTGGGTCACCATTCCATATTGAAGCAACGTTCTTAGGCAAGGGCGGTAGAGAGGTACAGTTTAACGAGCACAACAACCTCTTCGTTGATCTTGAAGCATTGCAAAGGTATGCAGTTCACTTCTTTGACATCAGTCGAGACGAGTGCGGTGGGGTTCTCAAGTTTGTTTTGAAGCTCAACGAGTGCGAGGTCCTGAAGAACAAGAAGTTGGAGAGAGTCACCATTACCCTCATGAACAGAGCTCTGGATCCATCAATAACGAAAGAGGATCCACGATACTTCAGCGTGCAATCAGAAAACAACATTCTATCTGTAGGATCATTTCAGGTATACTTCGGTCAATCTCTGATAACAAAAATATTGATTATTTGGTTGTTGATTTTTTGTTTTTATTTTTCACTGCAGGTTGATAAGGAAATTTTTGAAATCCTCGATTGGGTTTTTAGTCAAACCCAAATTCCTTCTATCATCAGTGAACAAAGAAACGGAGCCGTTCTTTCAGTGGAAGGATTTGGCGACTACACAGTGGAATGGCACATGGCAGGTGACTTAAAGACTCTTAAGTGTATGTACAACATAACACACAGAGCAGCTGTGGCAAATCCATGCTTATATTGCATGGCTGATGCACAATCACTTGAGAGTGTGCAATGGATTAGAGCTCCCAACAGACATCTTCAAGATAAAACTTTTAAACCAGTGCTTGATATTCCTCTGAGTAGAGTTCACGTCTGTACACTTCATGCACTCTGTCGAATAATTGAAAAGGTGGTTCATTTGTACATATGTTTTGCATGGACATTAAAGCCAGAGAGTGAGTCGAAAAGAGTGATCAAAGCATTAGAGGGAGTGCTCTCAGACATTGGTTTGCATGGAGGCAATGTCAAAATCGAAGAGGACCCTAAGATGTCTCAAAGTCGGTACAAGGTACCAAGGAAAGCATCGATAGGCGGAGTGAAGGCAAGAAGGTTTCTTGGGTTTAGCCTCAAAGATTCAGATAGAGAAGAAAGGAGGATCCTGTTCAACAAATGGAAACAGTTACATAAAGTGGTTAAAGACAATGCTGGTGGTGGGACAATCCAGAATCACAAAGCGAACGTGTGGAAATCACTAGATAAAATTTTCCACTACCTTGAGCAACATTCTTGGGACCAAAGTAAGCTCACATCCTTTCAAGCAGCCTTGTTGGATTGGAAAAAGGCTTACCTTACAGGGTGGGGTGGGCAACATATCACACATTACATGGTAGGTTGGCATTCTACGTATACAAAACAGTTCCCTTGTGCAAATTGTTCTTGATGCCTTCCAAGATTCTTACCATACTTTTGCTAGTACTTAGAGACTTATGACCCAAGGAAATCCTGAAGTTATCAAGTTTGATGCATTATGCACATTGCTATTGCAAGAGTCACTTTCTTAAGAAAATAGGACTAGACAGCGTGCAGTTGAACAGACCTTTATTGTTTCTCAAAGAATAGGTGGTAACAAAAATGTAGCCACTTCTCGTCCTTCTGCGACTAATAAATTTCTACAAACGGAAGTCATGGTTCCCTGCAAAATACATATTCTCTGCAAAATACATAGAATAACATGCTACAGACAATAAATCAAAGGATCTCCATACCTGCGCAATCGTGTACGTGTAAACGCCATCGCAAATCTAACATGAGAGAGGTTGAGAGCGAGATATAGCAGAAGAGCACGTGTAGGCGCACCTCCTATAGTGGAGTGCTACGCCAGCACGGCGAGATAGAAGACATGAGAAGAGAGAAGAATAAGATGACGTTGGGTGCAATCTCCCCCCGTGCAAGAGTGAGCATTTTCTCTTGCACGTATTTATTTATAGATATCTTGAATGCCCAAAAATTAGTACAAACTGGTCGGCCGGACATAATTGGCCAAAGCTCATAAAGAGCACTTGAATAATCAAATATACATAAAATGTAATATCCTTCTACATAATCCATTATTTGTTGATGCTTTTGCCACCTGTCAGCTGCAATAGATAATAAAATATCAATTCTATATCATACCTCTGTGTTGGAAAGCAACTGTCCTCAGTTACGAAGATAAAAATATGCAAACAATACTTGTCAAAAATAGTGATTAGAAATCTGTATCGAAACTATCACATAGTAAAAGAAAAATTTATAACATTGCTTATGGCTGCCGTCATCCACATACTACCTATTCTAATGTCCGATACCACTAGAATAAGCAGTGTATGTCATACCCTGATGAATCAGGATATCATTGGTCACACTCGTCATTGTATAAATAAATTCTCATCAATCTCAAGTTCACTTTCATAAATACATTTTATTATTCAAGTGCTACAGTCGGAAACGTCGCGGGCCCTGCAAAATAGCAAACAATATACTACAAGCTATGAAACGAACAAATCTGCATACCTCGAATTGTGCAACGCGTAATCCAAGTTGGACACGAGCAGAGAGAGAAAGAGAGTGTGATCGAACGAGAGAGCACGTGCAGGTGCACCTCCTAGAGTGGAGTGCTTTGCCAACAAGATGAGAGGGAAGAGGAGAGAAGAACAATGCAAACACTGGGTGCAATCTCCCCCCGTGCAAGAGTGACCATTTCCCTCTTGCACGTATTTGTTATATAGATTTCTTGAATGGCCAAATTGGTTACAAACTGGCCGGCCGGTCATAAATGGCCAAAGCTCATAAAAGAGCACTTGAATAATAAAATGTACAATGTATATACTCTCATTCGCATAGGCCTAGCTCGGTCCCATTCTTTTCCACCTGTCAGCTGCAACAAATAATAAAATATCGTGATAGAACGAGAGAGCACGTGCAGGCGCACCTCCTAGAGTGGAATGCTACGCCGACCCGACGAGATAGAAGACATGAGAGGAGAGAAGAATACGACGACGCTGGGTGCAATCTCTCCCCGTGCAAGAGTGAGCATTTTCCTCTTGCACGTATTTCTTTATAGATATCTTGAATGCCCAAAAATCAATACAAACTGGCCAGCCGGACATAATTGGCCAAAGCTCATAAAGAGCACTTGAATAATCAAATATACATAAAATGTAATATCCTTCTTCATAATCCATATTCTGCTGATGATTTTGCCACCTGTCAGCTGCAATAGATAATAAAATATCAATTCTATAACATAAATCACCTATTCCTAATGCTTCTGCTCGCAGCAATTCGTCTAGTAATTCTTGTGATAAGGGCAAAAGAAGATGCGTTGCCATTATTGTAAAGCTAATGATCGTTTGATTAAGCAGCAGTGTCCTAAGTTGAAGGCCAAAGAGGCGAAGAATAAAGAGGATATTATTGAGTCTTTTGTGAAAGGAGACTGTGATGTTGATGTTGATGCAGAATGGGCTTTTAGTGCAGAGTGTACTTGTGATCCTTCTGTCCATGATGCATGTTTGTCATTTGTTGCAGATGTTGAAGTGTGGTACTTTGATACTGGTTCTACAAAGCACATTACCTCTCATCATGACTTGTTTACCTCTCTCGAGGATGTTCCTCATGAGAATTGGTCAAGGGAGTTGGAAAGTTTGTGCTTACTGTTGAAAATAGCAGTTATTTCACACTTGTTGATGAATTGTATGTACCTGGGATCCAAAAGAATCTTTTGTTTGCATCTGCACTTGCTAGACTTGGTCTTGTTGTGAAATTTTTGGATGACAAATGTACAATTCATGATCGTAGTTTTGGTGATGAGATTGTTGCATCAGTCATTTTATGTCGTGGGCTATATAAGTTCACTTTATATGATAAGTGTGGGTAAAATTTTGCAAAAGGCTATTTCAGATGCAAAACTTTGGCATGCACGTTTTGGGCATCTGAATTTTGTTAGTTTGTTGCATTTGTAGAAATATGATATGGTTGCTTCTTTGCCGCCTCTTGAAGAACCTACCAAACATGTTTGTGAAGGCTGTATTTTGGGTAAGATGCAGCCTTCAAAGTTTCCAAAGGATGGTTCAGTTAGGGCCACATGTAGGTTGCACCTTGTGCATAGTGTTGTTTGTGGGCCGATGCAAACTCCGTCCTTTGGAAATTACCTTTACTTTTGACTTTCATTGACGATTACTCTAGGCATGCATGGGTATATCTGCTTAAAGAGAAGTCCGAAGCATTTAGGTGCTTCAAAAAATTTCTGGCTATGGCTGAAAATGTCTTCAAATATACTATGGTCACCCCTCGTTCCGATCAAGGGGGGACTATATGTCTCATGAGTTTAATGCATTTTTGGCTAGTCCTGGAATAAAACACCAATGGATAGTGCATTATATGCCTCAACAAAATGGTGTTGCTTAGAGAAAAAATAGGTCACTTATGGAAATGGCACAATGTATGGTCAAGAGTCAAGCTTTTCCGCATTCATTTTGGCTTGAGGACATCATGTGTACCACTTATGTACTAAACAGGTGTCCTACAAAAGCTTTGCAGTCTATGAATCCATATGAAGCATGGCATGATAGAAAGCCTTCTATTAAACACATGCGTGTTTTTGGCTGTTTGGCTTATGCTTTGGTGCCACAAATGCAGTGCAAGCAATTGGATGAGAAGTCTATCATATGTATTTTTGTTGGTTATAATGCTGAAAGAAAAGATTGCAATTTGTATCATCCACAAACAAAGCGTAAATTGGTCTCATGGGATGTTGTGTTTGTGGAAGATTCCATTTAGCCCTTGCTATCATGTACTAAAGACAAGAGTGTAAGATCTTATGACATTAATGACACTTTGTTGCCTCCTTTCAGTGGTGGAAGTTTGAATGTAAATTCCAGTGAGGCAAATGTATAGCCTATCGGGGTTTCTGAAAATGTTACAGATCAGCCTATTACTGATGTAGATATACATGATGCACTTGTTGAGGAAAGGACTGAGAATGAGAAGGCTAGAGGTATGCCTAAATGGTTGGTGCATACTTTGCGTGATAGTAAATTGGATGGACCTTTTTTGATTCGTACTCATTTAGGTGCTCGCCATGCATCTTATGCATCAGATTGTTATGTTTTGGTTGTGTCTAGCTTACATCATGTTGAGTAGCCTCTATCTTTTGATGAAGCATAGAATAAAGAAAATTGGATGACTGCCATGCAATCAGAATATGATGCACTTATAGAAAATGACACATGGACATTATGTGATTTTCCTTCTGACAAAAAGGCCATTGGTACAAAGTGGATTTACAAGTTGAAACCCAAGCCGGATGGTGAGATTGGTCGCTATAAGGCTCAACTTGTTACAAAAGGTTATGCACAAAAAAAGGCATATAGTATGAAGAGACTTTTTCTCCCACTTTTCATATGACTATTGTGCATTTTCTATGTGCATTGGCAGCTCATTTTGGTTGGGATGTACAGCAGATAGACACTGTTACTACTTTCTTGAATGGTGACATATTTGAGGAAGTTTATGTAACATAGCCTTGTGGTTTTGTCAAGAAAGGACAAGAGAATACAATGTGTAGATGTATGAAAGCTTCGTATGGGTTGAAGCAATCTCCTCGTGCTTGGTATGAGAAAGGTGTCACTCATTTGTTCAAATGAGGCTTTTGTAACAGCTAAACAGAAAGCACATTGTATGTAAAGCGTGAGGGTGATGTACTTCTCATTGTGGTTCTCTATGTGGATGATTTGATGATCACTGGACCAAATGAGAGACATATTGTTGAATTTAAGGCTGATTTGAATGCTACCTTTCAAGATGAAATATTTGGGGTTGCTGCATCATTACATGGGCATACAGTTTAAGCAGTGTGTTGGTGGTATTGCCTTGTGTCAGACAAGTTACATAGAGATTTTGTAGCTGAATTGCTGATTGTATAAGAGGTACTGCTCATGTTTATGTCTACACCTTTCGTTACCTTTGCATACGTCTTACAATTATCAACTAGGTACAATGCTTCCTTAGTGACTTTTTCAAATGTTTTGCATGCTTTCAAGTGTAAGTCCCTTTTGAGAGTTTTTTTTCTCAAGCCCTCTATAAAGAGAACTTATAAGAAATCATCTTGTGCTACCTCTTGCACACCAGACATCTTTCAATGTACTGTTTGAAACAAAGTGAAGCTTCATTTACCTTTTCATTCTCTTTCTACTTAAAAACATAGATTTGGAAAACTGTGTTGTGCTTGATTTCTCTCTTAGAGAATTCCTCAATAAAATCTCACAAAAATTGATCCATGTTTAAGAAATCTTGGTTGTTTAGTGGTTGGAACTAAGTCAACGCCGTTCCTTTCAATATCAACTCAAATCCTTCATACTGTGTATGGAAATCCACGACTTGTTTTTCTTGTAAGACTTGCTTAAATATGGAAACATGTGCGTATGGATCCACGGATCCACTATACTTTTTGAAATTTGGGCACACACTTTGCCACTTGAGAAGGTCCCATTCATTTTGTTTTGGCTGCCATTCTCATCATCCTAGGCTTTCCTGCCACTACATCTCTCATCTCATAACCACTGATAGGTGCTCTTGAGGGAGTTTGGTCAGTTACCTTCTCCTCCGATCTTGCGTCTCTTCCCTTGGTACTGATATCAGACACCCTTGTCCTGAGAATTGTTTCTAGAATATCACTACCTTGATGCGTGGTCATAGGAACCCTTGATCTCAAATATTCCATCGGTCTTGTCTTAGAGAGATGTGATGGATTGAAAGAATCTTCCACTAGTGATCTCAAAGGACTCACTCTTGTAGTTTCTTGACTTGTTGTTTCAGAGGCAGCAGGTCTGCATATGCTAGGGGTGGCATAGTACTCATGGAGTGGCCCTCCAAAGTACGTATATCCCTTAATCTCCCTACAACTCACCGTCAGATATCTCCAACCATATTTGTCAAATAGGATATTTGCGCATCTCTTTCGACTTCATACGTGAACAAATACAAGCTTTTTTGCTCAATTCCCTCACATTGGGTTCTTCACACTTGTAGTAGAGCATTTTCTCATTGTTATCATATTTGTATGAGCCCACATGCATATTGTCCTTGTTGATGTGAGTAGCCACTTATCTTTGCATTAGGAATGTCCAACGTTGGTGGCTTCTCCTCAAGATTGACATCAACCTTATTTTTTGTGCCTATTAATCCCCATGTATCCACAATAAGGGAATTGTGCACAACTAGATACATAATTCCTTCTCATCAAGATATCAATTGCCATTGTACTCTACAAGTACTATAAGCTTAAGCTCACTAGGTCTCTCTTCTATGTTTAAGCAATAAAGATCCATACCATCTTTATAGACTTTGGCAACCAGTTCATTTTCAAACTCGTACTATAGGTGCAAAAGTCTCATGGTTGGTGCATTTTGTGATGATCCCACTCCCATTATGGTTTCCTCCTTGAAACTCGCAGTTTTGGATCCCTCAACCATGTAGGTATAAGATCTCTCTAAAGAGGTATCAAAAAGAATTTCCTCTCAAATTGTCTCTAAGGTCGGCAAAGTCCCTTGATTCATGCTTCCCTCTGTAGAAATATGACTTGTCTAATCTCTACCAGTAGGGTTTCTATTCTGATAAAATTTGCTCGATTGCAAATACATCAAGAAAATTACACTTGCAAAAACCCTGACTTGCTACCTTTTATGGTGCATTCAACCCTCCAATCAATAGCAATTTGAGAAGCAAAATCTGATTTCCACATCCTATACAGAAATCACTTGGTGGGCTATAAGTTCATCGTCGCTTGGTTAGTCAAAATCTGCTCGAATTAAAATTTTATCGCACTCTTGACACAAAATTCTATTTTGCTTGTAATATGCACAAATCAGATCCAAATTGAATTTTGAAAATATCACTACGCTCCTAGGGACTAGTGCTAACTCTAGTACCAGTCTAAGCTCACTCCGTGAGAGGGAGTCATGGATTGTGATTCATGTACCCTAGTACCAAAATGTACTAAAACTTGGCACACAAGTCCCTTATAGCCCTTGAGTCCCTATTATATGGTTTTTGTATGCTTTGAATCCCTTTAGATCACCCAAAAGTCAATTACCAAGCTTGTTTGGTGGTTTTAAGCCTTGAATGACTCTTGCCCTGTTTTGACCCACTTCTTGAAGTTTCTTGGTATCCTTTCTTTTGGATAAGTTGTTTGTATTGCTCTTTGCTAGAAGGATGTATGGTCTCTGCCCAAAAATTAAGTAGGGAGACATGGATTGCAATCCATGTTTCATCAGATCTGAACCCCAAACTTGGCCAGGTGATTATCTATAGCACCACCACACGTTTGGATTTGGAAAACTTTTACTTTATCAAAAGTCAATTTTTGTGTCTGCCTTGTGGTTTTTGACTTACAACTGTTGTTTTTGTGATTTGATGAACTTTTTGTTGATTTTTCTATGATTTGAGCAATGCTACTCATTGCTCAATTCTGAGCTTCAGATGCCTCAGGGGGTCATGGAACGCGATCCATGTTCCATCACATCTGGACATGAAATTTGGTCAATTGTATGCGTGCACCCTGTGGATGTTAGATTCCCTTTTATTTTTGAATTTGGATTTTAAAAAGTCAAAAAAGCCAAGTCCTTGGTCTATTTCCAAGGTTTTTGTGCTTTTTGCCCAATTTCTTGATCTAAATGAGTTTTATGTGTCAATTTCCACCAAAAGTGAATTTCTAGTGATTTGGAACTTCATAGCACCCTTTGGTATCCTTTTCTATCCAAATTGCTGAGGGTCATGGATCACAATCCATGTTCGTGTACATTTTGGCTTGAAACTTTCTAGATACACTCTCCCTAGATGATTTACCCCTTTTTGCACTTATTTTGGGGTTTGTATCAGCTATTGAGTTCAAACCATCAAATTTACCAAATTTTAGAGTTTACGGTCTCAACTACCAAAATATGGTTTTGACAATTTTTCCCCTAATATTTTTGCCCTATTTGTTGGTTATAGATGCTACCTAACCTACTCCTAAGTACTGAAATGAATCCTATGACTAAAAACCAACAAGTGGTGCAAAACTGAAAGAAAAATGGAATATGGAACATTACTTTCAAAGTATCAAAAAATATGCAGAATGAAATGATTTTGTATTTCACTCACGACTCCTCATACCTCTCAAGAATAGACCTAGCAAGTCACCGACTTCTAGCCTCTACCAAGCACTAAACCCCATGTCTAGGTGCCTGACTACTAAAGTGTAAATGGAATGGAAATCAAATCAAAGGTCTCTAAGTAAAAATCTATGACTAGGTCAATCACCACCTAAGGATCACTATCTTTGGCAACAATACCAATGTTAGTAGGCCACTGCAACAGACTTCTATAACATAGCTATCTAGCACTAACATAATTTTAATACTTAGGGAAGTGACTTGTATGGGGCATGGAAACTCTTTGAGGGTTTCAACCTCAAGAAGTGAGAAGTCATCTAACACATTAGCAAATCTATCACTCTCAAATCTAGAAGACTACATATGTCCTATGTCACCGCACTAGGTCATCAGGCCATTTTGGCACTCAAATGAAGTCGAAATGCTATGAAACTTTAGCAAGAGGTCTAAGGCACCTAAGGCGTAATCCTACCAAGTTTGGTTGCAATCTGATGAGGTACAAAAATTATGATTCCTCATGATCAAGGTCCTGAAAACCGCAACAGATCATACCATAAAGGTCACCCTAAGTGAAGGAGTAGTAGACAAGGAACACAATGCATGTTTCGGTATAGAAATTAGACTACTAGAGCTTAAGATATGATGATTACAAAGCATGTGAAAGTAGCCGCTCTCATTTGTATTCTCCAAAACTCAAAACCTTGTGATAATGTGCCTTTCCCACTTGAAAAAGCTAGCTTTATACCTATGGCTTTTGCTCAATGGCCAGTTTTACATTGCTCGGGCTCATTTTAGACTTTACAACTCACAGTTGGTGCAAACTACCTTGGAAATTGTCTGAATAAAATTATACTCTCAAATAATAAGAAATATTTCCAAAAAATAATGAGGGACATCAAAATTTTAGGGCTCATGAAGAAGGGGTCAACTAGGAGGGTTCACATTTGGTTTGACAGCCAACAAAGCTTTAAGTACCCATATTGATTAATGCTACAGCAAGACCTTAGAGCTTAAGATATGATGATTACAAGTAATGCGAGAGTAGTTGCTCTCATTCGTACGCTCCAAAACTCAAAACCTTGTGATAATGGATAAGTGTCCCTTTCCCACTTAAAAAAAATTAGCTTTATACCTAGGGCTTTTTGGTCAATGACCTACTTTACATGGCTTAGACTCATTTCAGACTTTACAACTCAGAGTTGGTGCAAACTAGTTTGGATTGTCTGAATAAGATTATACTCTCAAATAATTAGAAAGATTTCTGGAAAATAATGAGGGAAATCAAAATTTTAGGGCTCATGAAGAAGGGGTCAACTAGGAGGGTGCACGTCTGGTTTGACTGCCAACAAAGCTTTAAGCATCCATCTTGATTAATCCTAGAGCAAGACCTTATGGCCTAAAATAGCACCCAAAATATGCACTTTTTGATACCTTTGGTTTACTTGATCTTCATATCTACACTTGCACCTTAGCATGCACCTGTAGATGTCCTCAACTATGCCTTTCCCTATTCCTAGCATCGGTACTTTTGGGTTGTTGCACCAACCCCGTCGACCAATGCATTCTGGCATAGAAAATTTTGCCTTAGTGATGATCTTTTCCCTTTTATCTTAGGAGGGAGTATAAATTAGTGCAGATGTCACCTCCGTCAACTTTGGAAAAGGTTAATGATAGATGGATACACATATGCAGGGTTGCAATGGTGAAGAAGGTTAGCTTTTTTTCATCCAATTTTTCTCCATATGCTAGTTAGCTTCCAAAAGCAAAAAATATTTGGTCTTGTACATTTTTCCATAATTATGTGTCTCACATATAGAATCTAGACTTCAAACGCATGGTTGAATGTTCACATTTGTGGTGAAATTCAATTATGAGTGCTCCCATTGGAATGTTTCCAAGATAGTTGTATAAAAGGTGATAGTTTTGATAATAAGTGTTTGTTCTACTTTGTGGTTACCTCTTAAAGTGCCTTTTTTCGTTGGTGATATGCTACTTTTATGACACTAAATACATTTTTCTCATAGATCAACAACACACAATTTTTTCCTTACCTTCAGTGCTCAAAGTTAGCCTACATTTAGTGTAATCTTGCTGACAATTTTGAAACTTACCTCTAAATCATTATTTAGAAGATAAGAAAACTTGCAAGCAATGCTTTGCCACCAACTTACCATGTGATTCATTGGCACATGTAGCAATATGGGCTTGACACATTTTGAAGGAAAAATCATTAGAACTAACATTCTTAGGGCCTTCAATAAATTCTCTTGAGAAGAAAAATGGTATCCACATTGGACTTGTCTCTCCAAAGTGCTTTTATCTAGTAGGAAAACATGCTATTGCTAGAGCATAGTCTGATGTGGCGTCTAGTATTTGAGGCCATTCATTGCTACCTAGCCAATAGAATTCAAGTGCTCACATATCTATGCTAAGCTAGCCTTAATCTTCTCTAGTCTCCAACTACAAGGCTTCTCATCGCAATTGATTTTCTAACATCTTTTCAAGTTGGTCAGCTTTGATTCAGTCCAACGACATCACCCAAATGAGTTTATGTGCTCATGACAAATTGTGTATTAGGCTATTGCATATAGTAGTCAAGTGGAACAAGTTGATGTCATGTGCTAAGGTGCTCTCTAGCGTCCTATGAACAATGACCTTACCTTTCTCTTTGATTTTGGGTGTGTGTATTATGAAGATGCAAAAGAGTGTTGGTTTTGAGACCTATAAGGTTACAAAAAAATAACATTCATTAGCACATCGACTCTCTCTCTCTCTCTCTCTCTCTCTCTCTCTCTCTCTCGCTCTCTCTCTCTCTCTCTCTACACACACACGCACACACAGGGAACACTCGAGGGCTAAAGAGGGCCACTCATTTTTGCCATCTACACTACAAGAGGTTCTTCATATTAGCAACACTAGTAGTGCGACGCTCAAATGTAAAAATCCACGGCGTAGCTATCATCGTCACCATAAATGTCGCTATATTATTTGTTGCATAGCGATGATTATAGAGACAATCATATAGCGATGGCAACATGGGAAAAAAAATAAACCAAGAGCACCAAAACCTCAAATCTCAATACTAAGTTTTGATGATCTAGCAAAACAGGTATACCCGCGCCTCTCTCCCCCCCCCCCCCCCCCCCCCCCCACACACACACACACACACACACACACACACAGAGGAGAGGAAGGAGAGCCAGGTATGCTCCTTCCCTCTCCTCCCTCTCATGTTCCCTTCCCCTCTTTCTCTCTCTTCCTCACACATGCACACACACACAGACACATTGTGTCTTTGAGTGAGAGATAGATAGATAGATAGATTTTATTATCGTCCTCGGAGGTCAAATATGACCTATGGGACCAAAGTTACATGTGATGTAGTATGTGTATGGCTGATGAGTGACTCTCGATGCTCCAAAATTGTAGTGATGAGAGTCGCAATGGAGAGCCCACACTTTGGATGGGAGAGGAAAGTGTGTAGGTCTAAGTTATGGCTGAAAATGTGAGAGAAGCAAGTTCGGATGTGATCAAAAGCTGAGCACTCTAGTAGTGTGTGGTACTCAGACTCTCGAACTTGCAGCGAGCATAATGTGCACAATCGATTTGACTCTTCTCCATTGCCCCAACGCCCTATGTCTCATCGAAGGAAATGGGAGCTAAGCCGAATTGCTGCGATAGTGCGTATCACGGACAAAGGAATAGGCTCAAGCATGTAAGTGTGAGTTCGGTTTCCTCTCTCAGCGAAGAACATGGTTTTGTAGTTGGGGGCAATATAGGTGGTGTAATGTATGAAGCGTGACCCACCGGATTTCTCCCAAGCCGTAATACATTGGCGTTGTAGAAAAGCTTCATTCACTTGAGAGTCAATTGAAGCATCATGTAGCAAGTGTAATGCATCCCATCTCCCAAACCACTTCTTTATGTCTTGCATCCATCCCGTGCTCAAGATCTTGCTTTTATGCGTCTTTTGAACTTTTTTGCTTGCTTCCCATGCAATTGTAGGAAGTCGATGTGAGGGGTTTTGACGCATCTTTATCATGTACTCCACAACCCTTTCCATGCCCATAACCTCAATTGGAAGAGATCCTGACTCAAGAAGTAGGAGCATATATGGTGTTTGTGTCTTAACTTGGAGAAAGTTTGTAAGAAAACTCTTTTGGACATTCTCAAACTCTTTCCAAGTAGACTTTGAGATGCTCCCGCCCCACACTTCAACTCCATAAAGAAGAACCGGTGTCACCAATGCATCAAAAAGATACTTCTTGAGAACCCAACACTTGATGTTTCCCGCATTACACATGTTCTCAAATGCATAATATGCTCTCTTTCCCGCTTCCAAAGGACGCATAGCACATTCATGACACTTGTGATTGGATGGAACCTCAAGGCCAAGGTACTTAAAGCTCTCAAAAACTTCAAGTGTCTCGTTGTTGTACACAATGCATGGCTTCTCCTTATGGTTGGTTTTCACAAGAATAAACTTTGTTTTGGATTCATTTACAATCAGCCCACTATGCAAGCAAAAGTTCTCAAGGATAACCATAAGCTTTTGTGCATTTTCTGAAGTGTGTGCTAGAAGCACTACATCATCCGCATACAACAAAAGCATGATTACCGCATTGCAAATAGTGACCTCTTCAATGCCTTCTTCTTGCATAAAGTCAAGTACCATTTGTTCCAATTGATCGATGCATAGACCAAAGAGAGTTGATGACAATGAAAGACTACATTTAGGTTTAGGTTAGACTTAAGTTAGATTTAAGATTAGGTTAAGATTTAAGTTAGACTTAAGATTAGGCTAGATAACGTCAACATCAGCGAGGGCATCATCTTAGATGACGACGGCAAGAAGGTGATCTTGCACATGCGCGGCCTTTGCTCTCAGGTGTTTCAACCGTACATACTAAACACCTGGAGTGAAGTGCAAAATGAATTAAAAGAGAGAGTTATTAGCATGATGCATGAAGAGTTTCCCGTGTCAAGTCGGGATGAGCGCTTCAATGAAGACATGATGAAGGTGCGAATGCGCGAATACTGCAAGCACAAGCGTTTTGAAGTGAAAGAAGCAATAAATCATGGGTGGAACAGACTAGATTGGTTGGCCAAAGAAGATTGGAAGAATGCAAAGCGAGAAGCGTGTGAGAATCCTGACAAGTGGAAGCAACAAAAGGAGGTAGCCAAAGTGCGATTAGAGACAGGGAGCTTGCACCACGGTGGATGGGCATAATTTGAGACTGATTTTCTAAGTGTTTTTGCATTTCCCTTTAGGTTTGGTATTTATGGATAATTGTACTTTTAAATTCTAACATAACATATTCTTTGTATGTTTTGAGCAGTGGTCGATGACAGGACGTGACCCCACATCGTACGAGCACGAGGATGCGGGCAAAAAGGGCTTACATGCCCTTATGGGCATTCTCAATTCTCGCTCCAGCATGGTTAGTATTTCACTTTGTTGTCTTACATTTGTTGTATTTAAATGATAAGCTAAGAAAATAGATTGTTTTGTAATTATATGTTTATACTTACAGAAAGTCTTATATGTTGCTTTTTTCTGCAGAATCCGAGAAATACGTTGCTTGGACGCGATGAGACGTTTGATTAGACGACATCAATCTATTCGTAGCTAGATAGCACTACTTTCTTATGTCATAGCATGTATATATGATGATGTGTTGTCATTAAATATCTAATAGCTAACCAACCCAAATGATTTACTCATATTAAACTGATCATTTAACGTGGGATAATAAACGGGAACAACGGTTAGAATATAGACATGTGCTTACGGATCTATCTCAACACGGGGGCCAATGGTAAAGGGGCCCAAATGAGAGATGATCTGTCAAAGAGCAAGGTTAACTAATGGAGCTAGACCTTAGGGTTAGTTTCATTAAAGACCTCCAATGCTTAGTGTTAAAAGTCCTTTGACCTTAAGCAAGCTAGGGTTGAGCTTGAGATGGGAACCCAACCTAAACTTGTCTTTGACCTTAAGCAAGCTAGGGTTGTGCTTGAGGTTGGAACCTGACCTAAACTTTCCTTTGACTTTAGGCAAGCTAGGGATGAGCTTGAGGTGGGAACTCCACTTACGGTGCTGTCATGCTTGATGACTAAGGTACTTAAGGTACTTGTCATACTTAATGAGAAAGTTTCTTGAGAAGCTTCCTATTCATGGGGGGTAAGATGCTTGAGTCAAAAAGAGACCCTACACACTTAATGAGTAAGTTTATTGAGAAGCTTCCTATGCATGGGGGGTAAGATGCTTGAGTCAAAAAGAGACCCTACACACTTAATGAGGAAGTTGCTTGAGAAGCTTCCTATGCATAAAGGTCCCAAAGTTAGGGGAATATTTGACCTAACCTTCCACTCACTCAAGGGGCACCCCTTTTCTAAAAGGGCACATGGGACACATGTTAGACTCTCACTAAGCTTAATCACATGGGGTGCTTGAATGCTATTGGTTGGGCTAAAGAGGGGTCCAATGAGATTCTTCCATCCAACAAATATATAGATATTTTCAAGCTCTCTCTCTCTCTCTCTCTCTCTAAGGGGTAAGGAGGACACTGTCAAAAGACTACCCATGTACTTGACTGTGTGCTTCATGTGATTGGCTAGGGGCAAAGGGGTCCAATGAGATTGAAGCATGTGGAAAAGCTACCTCTTGCCCAAAGCAAGGAGGGGGGGTGCTAGGGGGATATACTCCACACACACACACTCATTGGCAAGGGTATTCTTACTTGGTGAAAGTTGAGGAACACCATCTCCTTCTCCAAGCTTGTGAGAAGTGAGAGCCTATATCAACTCTCTTGGCTATGGAATGCAAATGCAACCAAGAGCCATGATTCAATGCTTAAGCTTGCCATCTTCTCCATATCCATTACTATGCTATTATGTATGCTAGCAAGAAGAGTAATGATAAGTGAGGAACTATTTCTTTCTCCTATGGAATCTTTCTTCTTCATCTTTCCTACCCTCATTCCCCGCTAGCTCTCTCCACCTTTGAAGGTGTTTGAGTCCTTGGGACTGAGGCTTGGGATAGTTAATGATTTCTAAAAGTTTATGTTATGCTTGTGATGCATGAAGATTTCCATATTCATTGCATCACGTAGGTTACAAGAAACACAAAGATTGTAATGTACCAAGTCTCTCTGGATGGGAGAAACTATAATACAAATGCCTATTGGAGGGGGGACCGACTTCGTATGAATCCGTTTGTCAAGTATTTTCATGTTCTCTAAACTCTCTCTCTTGCAAAAGTATTGTTCATGCCAAGTTAACTCAGTACCATGTTTATGTTGCTACCATCAATTAAGTTCACCCTCTATGCTCACAAAGTAATCTCTCAAAAATGCTTCACGTAATTTCCTAATTCCGCTACTCTCAAATTTCATAGGCCAGTTCCATTACATTGGTATCAGAGCATTTGGTTTCTCTTTTCTTGCTTAAGAAGAGAGGTCCTTAAGTAGCATATTAATGGTTGTTTTTGTTAATTATATTAGGGTAATTGGGTCTGGGATCTATTATCGATTTTGTTGAGCCCACTATGTGAGATATGGTGCACACCTCGGAAGATTTGGTCTTAATAATGGAATCTTTTTAGACTTGCCTACGGCTTTACCATTATTGAGACATAAGAAGTCCAAAAGGAGCTATTTCTTGGCAACTTCGCTATGTTAGACTCACTCCATTACTCTCTATAATTAACCAATTCGAGCTGTGAGTGTAGATACTTAAGTGCCTATTTTCAAAGGCTAAGAGGAGTAGCAACTAAGGTTTTGAATTGCCAAAGCATATACTAAGTAACATATAAGTTTGATTAACATGGCTGACAATAACCAAGAGAGCAGAATAAACATTGATAACTTTGATTTTACACATGAAGGTGCCAATGATGATGCCCCCATGTTTCTTAATTATCTTGTCACTAGGTTGCAACAAGCTATAGGCAACCCCATTTTGCAAGCCGAAGTTACTCAACAACTTCGTGCTTATGGGATTTCCTTCCCTCTCCAAGAGGAGAGAGAGCTTATGAGGCCTCTTGGAGAGACCCCCAAAACAAGACTCTCTCCCATACGAGAGGAGGACTTCAAAGATCAAGAAAGCAATGAATCCCTAAATTCCTCCGAAGATGTGGCTCCACAAAGAAGGCAGACTAAAAGATTGCCAACTCCTCCCAAGAGTAAACGGTTAACCCATAGTCCTTCTCCTCGTCACTCCAAAAGGGAAGAGAGGAAACCAAGGAAGAAAAGGGCAAGAAAGAGGTCACCCTCTTCTCCTTCTTCTTCACCTTCCTCCGCTACTGATGAAAGCTATGGCTATTCTCATAGAGAATATAAGAGGAGAGGATATCGCAAATCTTACCCTACATGGTGAAGGTCACAAAAGCTCAAGAAGTTCAAAGAGGAGGAAAGAGTATCTATTTTCTCACCTATGATGGCGCCTTTGGTGCTACCGACAAAGTAATGGCCTTCATCCAACAATTTGATGCGGCCTTTGGAGACGAGGGCTTCACAGAGTCCTCCAAGATACACCATGTAACTAGGCACTTCCAAAAATTGGCTCGTCAATTGTGGGCTAGCCTTTGTGGCAATGGTGAAGCCCCAAAGAGATGGAAAACTCTACAAGTTTCCATCATGAAGCAATTCCTTGCAAGCGATGCAAAGGACAAAGTGCTCACCGAATGGCGGAGTTTAAGGCTTCTCTCTCATGAGTCTATCCACAAGTATGTGGGCAAGTTTTGGGATTTACATCTCAAGGCTACTGTCTTTCAAAAGATAGACTTTGCTGAGCAAAAACACTGTGCGGGATTACTTGAAGAGATGGCCGAGTATGTCAACTCTCAATGGCCTGACTCTATCAGTGAAGTAATCCACCATACCATGGTTGCTTCATGCATCAATTTCTAACAAGGGGTTAGACGGAATGTCAAACCCATGGAAAATAAAGACAAAAGTGATGCAAAGGGAAAAATTAATACCCAGAATTTTTCCCACAACCATTCCAACAACAACAACAACAATCAGTCCAAGGAGAAAGGAGTTTACAAAGGTAAAAATAAACTCTCTCCTGAAGAGCTTGAAACTTTTTGTAAGGATCACAAATTTTTTAAGTGTGGGGAGCAAGGACATGGCTATCGTTCTTGCCCCAAAAGAAATACTCGCAATGAGACTCCTAGAGCTTCCAGTATCGAAGCTCCAAAAGAGGATACTCATTCCAAAGGATCACCTCTCTCCTATGCTTGGGGAAAGGTAAGGGAGCATGATGCCTTTATCTTGTTTGAACCTGGTTCTACTCTCAACTTCATATCAATGGAGTTGGCCACCATGTTGGGCATTCAAGCTTTTGAGATGGGAGATGTTGTAACTGCCGATGCCGCTTTCAAGGGACATCAAGCCCCTGTTACTCCCTTGATTGGGAAGTTGAGGCTTCATGTCCAAATCTATGTTGTCAAAGAAGACTTCTTTATCTCTCCTCTCCAACATGAGGATGCTATCCTAGGGATACCATGGTTCGGCAATCGCATGGCTGCCAGCATGAAGTTCCCTGGTTTCATTATGATATCCCTATGGACTTACCTCCAAAACGAGGGGATGATGACCATCGAATTGAGCTCCTAGCAGGAAGCTCACCGCCTAACAAACCTCCCTATCGAGTTTCAT
The DNA here is from genome assembly GCF_014529385.1 of Adiantum capillus-veneris. Lineage (NCBI taxonomy): Eukaryota > Viridiplantae > Streptophyta > Polypodiopsida > Polypodiales > Pteridaceae > Adiantum > Adiantum capillus-veneris. The sequence goes on from NC_140951.1 coordinate 108,293,073, forward strand.
AAGCTCAACAAGAGGAGATCATGAGGCAAGTACAAGAATTGGTAGACAAAGGAATGGTGAGACCTAGCTCCTCTCCTTTTTGCTCTCCAGTCCTTTTAGGGCAAAAGAAAGATAGTACATACCGCATGTGTGTGGACTATCGTGCACTAAACCATATCACTATCAAAAATAGATTTCCCATACCTCGGGTAGAAGATCTGTTTGATAAGCTACAAGGCTCTACCTACTTCAGTAGGATTGACCTTAAAAGTACCTACCATCAAATAAGGATAGTGAATGAGGATATCCTAAAGACCGCGTTTCGTACAACGTTTGGACTTTATGAATATCTAGTCATGACTTTTGGCTTGACTAATGCACCAGCTTCATTCAATTGATTAATGGAGAAGATTTTTAGACCTTACTGCAAATTCACTAGAGTGTTCTTTGATGATATCATCATCTACTCCAATTCCTTGGAGGAACACAAGCCAAGTGATTTTTCAAGCATTAAGGGAGAATAAGTTTTTTCTCAATCAAAAGCAAATTTTTCCTTCAAGAGATTCAATACTTAGGTCATATTCAATGTAAGCAACACTTTAAGAACATTTTACATAAGGAGGTGGATGAGTCTCCTGAAAGGCAACAAACTGTTGATATGTTGTTATGAGTGGCAGATCCATGTCTTGAGCAAAGTAATGCAAAGTGATTGGAGGTATCATTTGAGGAGAAAGAGACATTATGGAATCTCAAGAAAATGGGTAATGTAAAGACCCCAGGTGCTTGTGGTTTGAATTTGTGGTGGAATTTTGGGGGCAACTAAGCCCTCTCATTTTAGCAGTGATAAGTCACTTTTGGTAGACACAATACATGGATCCACTATTGAAACAAGGTCTCATCAAACTACTACCTAAGAAGGATTTTTTGTCTTCTCTATCAGATTTGACCAATAACTATGCTGGGCATATTGTACAAAGTATTGGCTAAGGATATTGCTATTAGAATTTCACATTTTTTAGAAAATACCTACATGAGGCTCAAACTGGGTTCATTGGTGAGAGATCTATCTTAAATAATATTTTAATAGTCATGTTGGGCATTGATGCATGTAGAAATACTAACCGGAATGTAGTTCTCCTGCACCTTGATTTTGTTAAGGCCTTTGATTCTATCATCTATGATTTTTTTGTACAAGTTATGAGGAATTTGGTATTTGGAAATAAAACTTTCACATGTATTGTTCTGTTGAGGTTAGGAGCATCCTCCAAAATCTTGGTAAATAGTAGATTATCTAATGCCACCTCAATAGACAAATCCGTGAGGCAAAGATGTCCATTGAGTCCTCTCTTGTTTGATGTTGCTACTCATCCTCTGTTTTTCTTTCTAGCTACTCAAGCTGGGGGGGTAAATTGAAAGGGTCTCAAGTAGGCTAGGAGAAATTACTAGCATTGAGTACCAAGAAGACATTTATGCAGACTGACAATTTATGCAGACTGACAATGCAAACATTAGAAAATACATGAACTATTTGAATGTATGCTCACTAATTGTAGGTTTGGAGATTAATTGGAGTAAATCTAGTTTGATAGATGGATCAATTGAAAACTTCATAATCTCATATGGAGGGGGAAGAAAATATATCAAGGTACAATTTTCAAGAATTTGGGTTTATCCAATTGGGGTGTATGCTTCCGTGTTAAGCAGCTGAGTGACTGGGTAGAGGATAGAGTATGCACTAAAATTGCTAGTTGGCACTGTGTGATGAATGGCCTTTTCATGTGAGGGTTAGGTTTTTTCAATCTATTACGGTATCTTACTTGCTTTACTTCTTTCCTCTGCTAGATTGGTCAGACAATGCCTTAAGTAGAATTAGATCTATGTATTTGAAGTTTTTGTGGGTTTCATCTAATAAAGCATGCTTGGCATGGGATCTGGTTGCTTTACCAGTTGACATGGGAGGATTGGGATTTTTAAACTTGAGAATTCACTTACAAGTTGGAAGATCCACTCTCATCAAACACATGTTGAATTCAGATAAATTATGGTCTATATTGCTTTGGTTTTTGATTAATAAGGTAGTAGTCTATTTTCATGGTACTTGGGACATGGAATCATCAGATAAGTTGTTTTTTGCTACTTGTCTCAAGCTCTACGGGTCAACTGGCAATATGGTAGTGAAATCTATCCAATCCCTCCTCACTATCAGGGATAATTAGTTTAGGTGAATGAGTGCCATCATCTTCTAAAGTTTTAAACTCCCCCTTCTCTTGCATTTTTTCTTCGATGGTCTAGGTCTCAACTTTTGCTGGTTTTCCTATGATTTCCCACTGAGGTTTCTGTTTTTCCAGTATGGATTGCGTAATTAGCACCAAGTCTTTGTACACTTCTAATTTAGCTACCTCCGTATCAGGTGCTGGATAGTTTTTCCATTTGGTTTTCCATTGTTTGACCAGCTTTCAATCCATTGTGGAAAGCTTCCAAGACTGCAATGATTGGTTCATAAATTTTGTCGACCAATATCGATCCTCCCAACTTTGGTTCTGGTTCCTTAAAGTCTAATGGCAAGGTCTGCATCTTTTCCTCTACCGCCTTTCGTATCTTTTTGTCGACCCCCTTTTGTAGTTTTTATCTCTTGAGTTCATACCGTTTGCGATGTTCCTTCATGGAGTTTTTGGATGTATTGCTAGGTATGTTCAACCAACTTGTATTTTTATGTTTATTCCCCTTGGCATGTGACATTGTCACTAATCAAACTAGAATTGTGGGCTCTCCTTGTAATAAACTACTCGGTACAACTTGAACGATGTTTATGGCGGTCTTCCCTTTGTTTGTTGGGTTCCTAGGGCAATCTTAGCAGGAAAGTGTCCACTCTTGCGACCACATGCTCCACAATTCAACCCTTTAGGTTTTGTATCAACTAGTTTAGGAGAATCCTTTTTCTAATGGTCATCCACCTTGCAGTTATGAAAAATTTGGGTTTTTGGTTTAGGCATTGGCTTAATCATAGGTAGTCTAGCTCCATGGTTTGCACAATGAAGTAAATAGGTGTTTTATCCGTGGATACTTGGTACATTGGTTCTATAGATATTGGGGTGAATTGATTATACCACTCTTCTTCTACCCCCATTGTTACCGAACTTGTTTCAGGGTATGGTGTAACAGGTCACTAGATCCTGTTTATCCACTTGTCCCTCAAGCCACATATATTTGACTGGTATAGCATTATTCCTTGGGAGTGGTGGTTGTTGGCCTAATACTCATTGTGGTCTCTCCAAATTCATGAGATATCTTTGCATTAGTGCCACATTTGGTGGGTATCTATACATGGGTTGTCCTTAAGGACTCATTGGCACATAAATACTGGACATTTCCATCATATTTAGACTTGTAGTAGCACTCGTTTGTCTCATGGTTTGTCCCTTTTTCTTCAATGGCACACCATTTCAACGGTGTATTTTGTCCCATAGGTTGTCCCTTAGTTGGTCCCTATCCTAACCCTCTCATAGGAATCCTTTGCATGTTGGTAATCATGTCGTTCATGCATTTAAGCATGTCTTCTATAACATTGGTAGGAGCTGCAACAATTGGTTCTACTGGTGCTAGCATGGTGGATGTAGTTTTCTTGCTCTGTGAATATTTAGTGGCTCTCTCCTCGTTGAAGATCTCGCAATTATCACTCAAGTCAATTGCGTCCAGGTTGCATGCTTTCCAAGTCATGTGTTTTTTGCTATAAAAAATAGCATGCAAGTATTTGTTTAGTAATCCCTCTAAAAATAGTGAGACAAGCCTTTGGGATTTCCAACTTTGGAAATTTGTCTATATATTGCCTCATCTGACACACACTATCTCTGACAATTTCTCCTTGTTTTTGTTTGAAACTGTAGATTTGTGCCACCAAACTATGCTTGATTCCCATTTTTGAGCAAGCAACAACAAAACTCATTGCCAAAGTAGGTAAATCAGTTATTGATCTAGGAGGTATGGTCTAGAACCAAGTTGAAGCCTTGTCCTCTAAGGTCATACCAAACCCCTTAAACTATGTATGGAAGTTGCTTATGTGTTCAACTTGCAAAACCTGTCTAAAGCTCGCGGTGATTTTTGGATTTCTTCCCTTGTTTCCGTCATTGAGGTGAGTGCCCTTGGCTATGATCCCTCTTTGATTGACCATACTATCATAGGCTCTATTAGTTGGGCCTACATTATGTTTAGTTTCAAGTATTATTCTAGTAATCACTCCTCGGATTGAATGTCCCTGGTCTGCTCAATCTCCTTTTGAGTCATCATAACAAATTTTTTGTTATAACAATCCCTAAAGAGGTGGGCAGGAAGTTTTGCTAATCCCTTTTCCTTGATCTTGAAAATATACACGATTTTTAAGGGTTTCAATTGTCTTGGTTTGGCATGGCTAGTCCAAATCAAATCCGTGACATTCTTGGCTTCCCAACAATAGACTCCAAGCCTAGGGTTGTTAGTGGGTATGAGGCTTCAGAGGTTCGGTATCTTTCAGGTCATATACTTCTAATCTAGCATAGGAGCTCCTTCTTTCACAGCCTTATTTGGAATATACTATCAACATCTAATCCCCACTTGTCTACTAAATTAGGATCTTGTATCTTGAGGTATTGCACCTGATTTCGGTCCATATAGAAGTTGTATTATTTGCTTGCCCTAATCACCCCCTCAAACTCAATGGTATGGTCATCTACCCTTATGACAAACTCCTTGTTCGGATCCAAGTAAATCTGGGCTTCCTACTTGTTGGTTTTGAAGAAGGTCAATATATACTTGAACTTGAGAGAGGTCCCAGTTCCTCATTGAGTTGAGAAAGAAGACACCCTCGGAGCTTGAGTCATAATAAGTGTCTGCCAGTTATTCTGCAATAGTTTCTAATGGTCTCCCTTGGTTTACACTCTCTTCTATGGACCCAAGTTTCCCAAAGCTCTAGAGGATCTTAAATTCATATGATATGGGCTCACACGAATTAATTGAATAGATACTTCAAACCTAAAAAGTTGCCTTTGGTTCCAAACACAACGCTTTTGCTCCTTGTCTGACCCTTTTTTGCAAAGTAGTGATTCCTTTCACACTAGAAGTTCAAATTGTATGTGATTCCACAATTGTCAATCTGAAGTCACAAAAGATCTAACAGTTCCTTTTTTCAAGCACTGGACACACATAATATGCCCCCGCTCTGAAATATTGCACTCGCTATCTTAGGTGTGCCTAAGATGGCTCCACCTCTCTATGGGAGTAAATTCAACTTTTATCACTTTCTGTTCCCATAGCTTGACAAAAATACCCCTGGTCTCAAATTCACAAAATGACCCTCCTAGTGGAAAGTTTATCTTCGGTGCACCTAAGATAAATCTTCCCTATTTCAACATATTTTTGCCCAATGTGACTTATGTAGGTTCCTATATGTTCAAGCTTGTCTTATGAGTTTCACAAAGTTTTGGACAATTTATCAGTGTTTTGTCACCCTTTTTGGTCCCATTGTAAAGGTTTTTTTACAAAGTTTGGCTTTGTATTATGGGAAATGAATTACCCTACTAATGTTTACTAAGGAAATGCATTGTGGATGAGATGTCGGCGAATTGCAAGCTTTACTACTGTGTTGGTGTAGCACACTTGTCAATTTTGGTGCCGGATGGGGCATGCCTTTGGCGTCTTTCTTTGAATTGTTGTCGCGATCACATGTTTTTGGTGTCGTTTGTTGATGCGTCAATGTGCATTTTTGTTGATTCTTTTCCTTCTTTTGCATGTCGTGTGTGCGTTGTTGGTGCGTCTATGATTGTGTGCGTGTGCTTATGCGTGTAGGGTATGTATGTGTGTGTATGTGAGTGTGTCTTTTGAAAGAGAGAGAGAGGTCTGAATTTAGTCCTTGCCGACACACACACACACACACACACACACACACACACACACACACACACAGAGAGAGAGAGAGAGAGAGAGAGAGAGAGAGAGAGAGAGAGAGAGAGAGAGAGAGAGAGGGCTGAACAAAAGAGAGATATGGAGAGAGAGCTAGAGATGGTGAGAGACATGTGTGTGTGTGTGTGAGTGTGAGAGAGTGTGTGTGTGTGTGTGGGGAGAGAGAGAGAGAGAGAGAGAGAGAGAGAGAGAGAGAGAGAGAGAGAGAGAGAGAGAGAGAGAGAGAGAGAGAGAGGGGTGTGTGTGTGAGTGTGAGAGACATGTGTGTGTGTGTGGGGAGAGAGAGGAGAGAGAGAGAGAGAGAGAGAGAGAGAGAGAGAGAGAGAGAGAGAGAGAGAGAGAGATAAGTGGTGTGTGTGAGTGTCTGTGTGTGTGTGGAAAGAGAGAGACATAGCTGGAACTCATGATAATGGATGAGAGAGAGAGAAAATTTTGTTTTGCTTATGATGAATAGGGAGAGGGAGAGGGTGGTGCCAAGGGTGGCGGCCCCTCCGTGAGTGCAAGGACAAGGGGGGAGGGGAGGGGGGGTGGTGGAAGCCTACAACAGGAAAAAGACATTTTTTAAATTTATATTAAGGTCCCCTCTTGGGTTAGTTCCCATGATCAAGGTTTCCAAAAGCCAGCCATCATTAGTTCTCCCCTTCTAGCTAGAGGCATTCATGCAAAACCTGGTCCTCTATCAGATATTATCTCCAGAGGTGTGCCAAAGTGGAAACAAATGTGCTCAAATATAAACTTTTTCACTTCTTGGGCTGTAATGCGTGTGGTGGCTACTACTTTTGCCCATTGGGGAGTCATGTAGTCTACACCAACTAGAATGTACAATTTACCCAACTAAGCCCTTGGTAAAGGACCAATCACATCTGGGGTAGAAGTAAGGTGTAAAAAATTTCTTTCTAGCTTGAAAAATGAATTGCCAAAACTTGGTAGGAAAATAGAACACTTTATTATCTCGGGACACTTGAGTGTCCAGTTACAGGACTAGTGTGTTTATGAACTTTGAGCATGGTACAAAACCCACAAAGTTTTTCAAAACCCAATGCTTTGATGAAGATTTAATCGTACTTGATCATGTGCATTGATATACTCCCAAATTAATGTTACTTGTTAGAATTGTTAGAGTTGTCTTCAACCAATATATGCAAAAGAATTCTAGCAAGCATTATACACTTGGTACACCTCAAATACATGAACATCTAGCAGCCACCTTCATGAATGCATTGCAATTAGAAAAACTTCATAATTTTTTGAGCATGATAAGACCTGCAAAACATCTAATATCTCAATACTCTCGAGAAAATTTTGACTAGTTGATAATGTCTCTCATTTGGTCCAGTGATGGCCATATCAAGTACTCCTTGTCACACGTCAATTCTGTAACCACCCCCCATAGTTCCCTTTTTACTTGTGCATAATCGTGTTGGCGAGAACTCAAAATCTTGGCTCCAAATCTCACCACACACCTTTTTCCTTCATCATCATCTTGCCCTATTGCCCATCCTATCCCTGTAGGACTCATGTCCACTGTCACAATGACAGGTCTCTCACATGCATAGTCTACCTTTCTCAAGGTTGGCGATGAAAGAAGTAGGTTCTTTAGCTTTCTCATGGCTTTTGTGTGCTCTTCTTCCCATCGAAACTTTTGATTATTTCTCAACAGCCTATAATGGGGATCTGCTACATGTGCATAATGTGGTATCCAAATAAGTTAGAAGACGCGAGCACCAAGAAATCTTCGAACTTCAGTTATAGTTGTACATGTTTCTTTCATGTTTTTGATTGCATTCATCTTTTTTGGACAAGCCTTTCTACCATAAGGACCACACATATTCCCCACAATCAAAACTTCATTGACAGCAAATTCAGATTTTTGCCCTCACAGGGTCAGATTAACTTCTTCGAGCTTTGTCAAAATCTTCTCACAATCTTCGATACGGTCTGCAACAAACTTACGACACCCCCTTGAATCCATAGCTTCATATTTATCTTTGTCTTCACATCCTTTGATGGGCACATCATCAAGAAATGGCATTGTGATTTGAGGTATGAAGTACGTAGAACCTTGTTCATCCCATTCATCGTATGTGAAACTCAATTTGTTGCTCCTTGAGGTAAGGTACACATCCTTACCAGTTCCAAAGGTGTTTTCATAGTTGTCAGATCTCTACTCTCAACATCTAGCTGAAATTGATCGTACCCTGAATAGAGATCTCCCATTGAATAAATTGACCTTCCTGCAAACGCCTCTGTAAATTCATCCACTATAGGACCTGTACCCACATTCCTGATGGTAACCTTGTTTACGGGTTGCATATCTTGTATGAACCGCAAAGCTCCATTCTTCTTAGGCACAGTGAACCACCTGTTTGAATATGGCGTAGAAGAAGGCTCCAAGATACCCATGCTAATCTTTTCATTGAGTAGTTCTATTAACTTTGGCAAATGTGCTTTCGGAATCGGAATTGGGCGTAGATTCCAAGGTACATGAGGGATAGTGAAGATCACCATAGGTGCAACAACATTAGGATCAACACACCCTATCTCATGTGGCTGGAAAGCAAAAGCCTTACCATGTCTTGAAAGCATTTCTTTAAAACTCTTCTTCTCTTCTTTTGTTAAAAACTCTTCACAACCAACTTTTATCTCTTTTAGGGATTCCATTGTGAACTTGTGTCCAGTTCTTTTTGGATCCCTGAGACTCGGCTACAAAGAAGCTTGCTCTAGCTTTTTCCTGCAATCTAATGGTAAAGGTAAGGCCACTGGTCTCACTTTCTTTGCCACCGTTTTGTACTTGGTCTCCACATGCACTTCCAGTCCTTCATTAGCATTGAAATCTTTCTGATCTTCATAAGACTCAATCACATCATACATTTCCATAGAGCATACTTCCACAATGTGGGTTCCATCTTGCATGCTAGAATCCATCATATCATTGCTTCATTGTTATAGCATTTTGCAAGATAGGCATGCACTGATAAAGAGTCCACAGGGTCATCCCAACCTGTAATATGGCGTATGCAATCACCGGCTTCATGTAATACCTGTTTAGTTACCTTCCCTTTTTCGGCTGAGGCTACTGCATATGGCCACAAGCTATCAACCTCCTCAAAATCATATGGAGTATACTTTAACGCTTCCTTTGGAATGAGCTCTATCTTTGCCCCATACGTAGCAGCCTCCACTGCAGAAATAGCATGACTGGTCGCCATATGCTCCACTAACTTTCGCATACCTCCTTTTCCAAAGTTTGTTCCTAATGGCATACTTGTCTCCCACAGATGGATCTTGCCATCCTTAAAAAACACAAGATCTCTTTTTAAGGCATCACTGAAGCTATCACAATCCCTTCTACCACGGTCTGTGCCATCACACCATGTACAAATCCTTCTTTGCTTTGGGATTTTTGTCCTACATGTTGTCCTTTTTCTTCAAGCCTTGTTAGCTTTAACTTCATTTCTCGCATGCCCTTAACAAGCTCATCAAGCATTGAATTATCACCTTTTGCACTCACAATAGTAGGATTTGGTGGAATCTCTGACATGCTAGGAGGAGAGGTAGTACCATTCACCACCATCTTGTCCCTACGACGTTGCCTCTTAGCAAGCAATGAGACTGCGTCTTCAACCTCTTTCCACTCAGCCTTTAGGCCTTGTTCTGTATTATTTTCTTCAAGGAGTAGCTCTAGATTTTCTTGGAGCTCATGGCCTGCACCTTGAAGGAACAATTTGGTCTTTTCACTATCCAAAGTAGCCCGCCCTGTTCCTAACAGTTGAGCATAGCCTCGCTCAAACTCTCTCAAAAGTTCGGTAATGGAAAGTCCTTCTTCTGGCTTTGCAACCCATTCCAAGAAGGTCCTTTTTGTAACCCTTTCAGAGTCCTCCATGAAGTATTCCTCCCTTAGGGCTAATTTGAATTGCTGCCAACCTTCTCCATGCTCCTCCCTGATTCCCCTTACATGGTCTCTAATCTCGGGGACCACAACAAGCTCAAAACTACGAATCATGTCCACCTCTGGAATCTGTTGTAGCTCCATCTCCTTTACATAACCACGAAGAAACTTTGTGACATCTTTCCCTTCCAATTGGTCCATTTTGTTCACAATAGCTTGAAGGGCTTTGGTTGCTGACACCTCCCTTCTTTCTGTAGCCTGTTGTTGTTGCATACACATGGCGAATGCTTGAAACATTTGCATTGTGCCTTGATCAAAAAGCATGCCTTGTTGCTCTTGTTGATCCATAGCTTTAATTATTTATAAATAAACCTTTCAAAACACTTATTTGAACCCCCACCCCAGCTGCTTCGTGTCGGGTTCACCAGAATGTCGGAAAGTGTGTGCAGAACCTCTGGTTGTGAGAGTTCGTGATGAGAGTCATAAACCCTTTGCAAGAAAGCTTTTGTGGAGAATCACCAATCCTCTTTCTAAAGGTGATAGAGAATCTAAGAGCGTTCGTGACAGTAAAGTCACAAACCCTCTTTCCTATCGTGCTTGGAGATTGCTTGCTTTCGTAGTCGAGAGTATGATGAGAGGATCATCATATCACATTCAATTTCACTTAAAAAGACCATTGAAAAACACTAATGTTTCAGCCATAAAACCTCAATGCTCATACAAGCACAATTCTCAATCAAAACCCAAACCTCTTTCATGGTATCATGTAACATCGCCCCCAATTACATAGTTGTAGCATCAAACAGTTGAAAGGAATGCTCTATCTTCCACCTTCACGACGACCATTTTCTGATTTTGCAGAGATTTAAGAGCTTCAAAAGTGAAGCCCACACACCATTTTGATAAGGGGAAACCCTAATTCACTCCCTCACTAGCTCAGATACAAGATTTCGAAGAGGCGGGACTGCCCTACACATAGATTGAGCAACCATGGAAGCAATTACACAGTAGAGAAAAATTGATGGTTTTTTCTGTAAAAATCCCCCTTCTCTCTCTTCCCACGGAAATATGAGCTGATGTGTCAATTTTTGGGCCATGTTGCCACTTTGGATCCAAAACTATGCCATTTTCAGCTCATTTTTAACCCAAAAAATGCCATTTTTGATACGAAAAATCCCAAACGGAGTCAAAAAAATCCCTAAATTTGTGGGATCCCTCGCAGAATCATAAAAAGCATAGATAAGCATGATTTTTCATCCATATACCATTTTGGGTCACTTTCCATGCAATTCTACAATGGTGCCTATTAGCTGCTATTTTTGGCAGTTTTTTCCCGCATCAATCTTTGTAGGCGAAATGAGCGTGCCACCGTGAAACACTTGGACTATGTACATTTTCAAACCAAATTAAGCATCTTATCAAGTGGAAAAGCATGCAAATGCGCCACATCCAGGGCCACGACTCCTTGGATAGGTATGTACATGATAATGACCGTAGTAGACGCTTCAACTTATATCACAATATGTACAGGATTGCTTTTATTTGCATACATCGAGAATTGTCAAGAGTGAGGTGAATGTTTTATTTCACACTATGTACGTGCCACGGCACGACACCGTGTCTGCTAAGATAGTTTATGGCCTCTGTCTGTTTTTCAGGCGTAATCAAGGGCAATAACAATTCTTTCAAGAGGGGGGTATGTCACAAACTGGTGATGTGTCATGCTCGGACACACTTAGTAGGCTACAGGCCCGGGAAAATGTAGTAGGCTGACGTGGCAGATTTTCAAAATTCCCGCTTTTTGTGCTGCACTGCTGACGTGGCAAAGCTGTACGAAAACCTTTCTTTTGGTAGTGGTGAAAACTTACGTTGGAATTGAAAAGCTTTTGGAAATCTTGCTGTATTTTTACAAGCTTTTAAAAGAGAATCTTTTGGGACTCTCCTTTCGGGGCATCCCTTGTAACCTTTAAATACGTGGGCCGCCGGGCCCTCACTTCGCAGAGCATCTAGACGCACAGTCTGAGAGTGAGAACCCTCCCACTCTCTTGTACTTTGAACATAGATCAATACAAAAACAAATATTGAAAGGGGCAGATGCCATGTGGTGGCTCCCCTGCTAGCCAATGTAACTATGACTCTCGAAAGCTAAAGCTGTCATGGCTCGTCATGAGGATGACAGGAATTTGTAATTGTTTGATTTTGTTAATGTAATTTACTTGCAACTGTGAGTTTTTGGGGGTGAAAAAAGGATAGTAGATGCCATGGTCAATTCCAAGAATTAAGGGGATGGTCACTGAAGGCTTATTTATCACTAAGCCTCGACATTTACTGACAACAGTGTAGAGCATCCACCTTCGACAACAGGAAGAGAGAGAAAGGTCAAGGCGGAGGCAAGAGAGAGACAGCAAGCACTGATCGGGAGTAGATAGGCATAGTTTTGTGACTACCTAAATAGGCATAGTGGCGTACCAAACCAGTGAGAAAATATGGAAAGATGCCATGTGTCACATGTTGTCGATGGACCTACAAAAAACTAGGCCTCGCATGACCATAGCCTAAGCACAAAAGGCATAAAGGAAGAAGTCTATTTTCCACCATACATGGCATTATGGCCAAGTACCAATGGGACAATCCAATCATTTAGATAAGGGCAACACATTAACACTATTGATCTTGTGTAAACCTCTTTAACGTTCTGACACGGGTCCTTTAAGACACTGAGAGACGGGATTTGGGATCAAGAATTCTAGGTAGGATATCGAGATGGGTTGTGCCCTTCGATTGGCAAAAAGTAAACAAGGACAAAGTTTGTAAACAAGGGCAAGGAGGGAGTGGACATCCGAGTTGGCTTATAGGATTCATGTTCACCACACAAGGCACATGATGTGCGTGGGAGACTTGGTTAGGCCATCAGGGTTTTGGGTTCGAATCATCCGCTCGCAAGGTCAACTGCCACATCTTTAGTGTCGTTCATTGGCCTTGAGATTCTCGTGAGGGGAAAGAGCCGTTGATTCCACCGCTGAATGGTCTTAAAGACCCCGTGTCACTTACTGCTAGCGGGGGGGGGGGCGTCCACATGTTTTAGGTCAATAAGAATATACGTCCTCAATCCAAAGTTGATTGAGAGAAGACATTCCCATGCCTAAATTAAGTATCTTATATTCTCTAGAAAGGAACCTTAGTCTTTGTGAACTTTTTCTCTGGTCTATCACTACATGTATTAGCTAGGAGGCTATGGACAACATGCGCAAGGGAGCGTGAGTTTTGCTTAAGCTTGGGCATGCTCGAGCATGGGGGGCATGGTGACAAAGGTGGCTGGGATCTACTGTGCCTTGACCTCCTCTTTTTGGTTGTGGTGGCTTGGTAGTGGCCCCCTTCTTTCGAAAGGAGAATGAGGTTAAGAGGTGTGGTGCACTTCCGTGTGTGCAAGGCGACAAGGAGGGGGCTCGTGGTGACAGAGATTTCCATATGTTGACTTCATCCGTGGTTGGTTTCACTCATCCGAAGGTGCATGGATTGCTTTTCCATATCGCTGTTGACTTCTCTAGTTGGTTGGATCCTGCCCCGCCGTTGCCCTTTCATCGAAACGCACAACACTCTTTGGTCTAGAGCGGTCATTCCAAAGGTAGTGGGTTCGATTCGTTGGATGCCTCAGAACAAGTGAGCCACGTAGCCAATCGTGCACACAATGGTAGTAGACGAAAGGGTAAAGTCACTAAAGTGACTGCCCTTTCATCAAAATTCACAACACTCTTTGGTCTAGAGAGGTCATTCCAAAGTTAAAACTTAAACACACTAAAGGAAGGACTGTTCTGTACGGCATTATTTGTGTTCTATGGTATCCATGACTCAGCAAAGCATGGATTTGTTGTAAGTTTATGGTATTATGCTAATATAATATAATATACACCACTCACATTTGTGAGTTTGGCAAAAAAAAAAAAAGATTGGAAGTCGAATGTTTGCAAATGTGACACTTTAACGAAAAGGTAAGAGGCTAATTAAAAAAATAAATTGACCCAAGTGTTCTTAGAATTATTATAGCTCATTACACATGGTTCTTTGCAATTTGACTAAATTTTGAAATATCGTAGTTCAAATTAAAACAGAAAACCTTGATTGTTTTCTCTTTTTTTGAAGTCCACAGCATACATTCTCGAGAGATGACCAACAAGAGTACAGAATTGGAACATTATTCTCTCTGCCCCAAATGGGATCTATTTAGAATATTGAAGAAACTGCACCAATGGATCCTGAGACAGCATTACTGATACCAGAAACAGTCGCACTAGCTATCTTCTCAACAGCATTGACAAGAGTCTCTACCACATCGGGGACTCCATTGGTGGGAACAATTTCAAAGCCAATAATGTAATAGTTCTTTGTTGCAGTGCTACCGGCTTTAGTTCTGATTGTATATCTCTTGCCTCCCTGAGGTTCAAAGCGTGTATACTCATCATAATGCATTTTTAAGTTTGCACTAAACCTATCATAATCTGTACTCCATGATCCACCCTCTGAATAGCTGGCATAGTACATTCGCACCCATGGGAACGACACGATTGATTGAACTCTCTTTTGTTAAGGTTGAATTGATGAACCTATGGGACAACACAAAGAAAAGTCATATGTAAAGCAATAAACTAATGGTAATTAAATAGTAGGCACAATTTTTATAATTCTCTTTGTCAGTTTATGTCACATGATTAAATAATTTTTAGATGTGTATATATGTGTGTATATATGTATGTGTGTGTGTGTACATATATTTATGTATATACATATATATGTGTGTGTGTGTGTATATACATATGTATATATGCATGTATATATATACATACAAATACATACCCAAACACATACATAAAAGAAGATTCTTCTTTGACTAAGTGGGGAGCACATTCATATCTCTACAGTTAATAGATTCATGCTCACCTTCGGATTATTGGAAGTGCTTATGGTAACTTCGACATCACTTGAATCATAGTCATCATAGTCGATCAAGTAGTAGACCCTCAACTTAATATGCATGGTTTTCTCCACCACAAAGGCCGCTACTTGTAGATCGTTATCCACTTCTGTATACACATGCAATGTTGCACGATTGTTCATGAAGACCTTGGCAAAAAAAATTGGGTTAGAGGAGAGGAGACAATGCATAGTCAAGGAAAGGAATATAGTAAACCATTTGAAGGCAATAATGTTGACCATTGATGGAACTAAGGACAAAACTGTGGCATGCCATAGTAGTTTTTTTTTCTTGCAAATTTTGGGCGAAATTGCAATTGATAATAAGCTTTGTTGTCCACGAAATCACTCTCTGCATAATCAGGATGGTTTTTGGCAATAAGACATTTTCCATCATGCCATTCCGTGCTAAAGCTCATGAGACCTCCCACAAGATTTCCCAAATTCATGAGCACATTGGCCAAACTTGGATATACAAATTCGCCCGATTCTTTCACGAGCTTGCTAACTGCCTCAAACATTGTCTTCTACATTAAATTGTGTTTAGAAAGTAGAACAATAGTTTTTTCTATTTTTATTTTTAATTTGCCTCAATGGTTAATGCCATTCTCCCCCCCCCCCCCCCCCCCCCCCCCCCTCCCCCCAAACCCAAATTCACGATAGAGAGTGTATGTATTGCATTCACCAACATAATGTACAAAGGTACCTCAAGCTCGTGGCGAGACTTGAGAGACATCAGATTACAATAGACAGCAATCGGGCTTCCCAAAGAGACAACTAACTACCCCTCAACAGGTGATTTCTATCCCGTCAAAAGGGCGTTGATGGCCCAATACCATTCATCAGAAGGGCTAATCATGTCTGAAATAAAATATGTAAGATGCTAAAATACATACACGTGGATAGTTAATGCATGTTTGATAATCAATTTTTAGATTTTTTAAAAAGAAACAATGTGAATCCCACAAAAAGTGCCAAAACAAGAAAGATAGTACCTTATTGTAAGCAGATTCAAGGTGTTCATTGACATCATTCAGGAAGTCGATAATCTCAGCTTTGCTATATCCACAGGTTGCACTTGCGAGCATCATCTCTCGAAGCAAGCCCACATACAAGGCAAGAGCTGAACCATATGAGCACACATTGTGCTTCATATATGAAGGTTGTGCATACAAGGTGAGCATGTGCATCAACGTCGATTTGCAATTTTCAAAGCGTACCACCACCTTTGCTCCATGAAAAGCTCATAATCAGAAAACATGACACGTATACATCTTATTCAATAATGCTAGTGCCATGCATTCTTGACAAATTCTCATGATAATTCCCACATTGTGACTTACCTCAACATCACGAGCTTCTGTGAGGGAGGCATGACATACCTAGCTAGGTACGATTGGGGGCAGGGGACCGTTCCATGTCCCCAATCTTACCGAGCTAGGTATGCGGTGCCTCCCGAGCAGAAGCTCATGATGTTATGCATTGTATAAAAAACATTGAAAAGAACTCGGTTTTCCTACATGATAGAATTTCTAAATCTTCTTGTGATTATTGAAAAAGAAAGAGAGAGAAGTAACAGAGGAAGCATTTTCTTTGTAGGACTGGACGGAGAGATGGTAGTCCTGGCCGAGTTGGGCGATGCTGGCGTTATAGGCGCGAGCCTGGTCGGCCACGCTCTCCGCCAGCGCTTGACTGATCATTTTGCCTACCAACTCGAAGAGCGAGTCCATGGCTGCCTTCTTCTACGCCGACGTCCGGTTGGCCAGGGCCAGGTCCCAAATGTGGCCAAAGAAAAGCTGCACGAAGGGCCCAGCCGCTGGCACCAGCCCCATGTGAAGCAAATAGGAACTGATGCTAATAACAACTAATCTAACAAAGTAAATAATGAGAGAGAGAGACACTGCAGTGTAGCAAGGAAGTAAAGCTAACTTGTATTTATAGAATGAAATAAGAACTTGCACACTCTTCAACATAACAAAGGTGCCTTTATATACATTAGGCAAGGGGAGCCTTATTGGGTAAGTGCTAGGATGAAGGGACGTTACCTACATTAGGGGGAGATGATTTAGGGGGTGGGTGAGATGATTGAGGCGCTGAGTGAGCACCGTTAATAGTGGTAAGATATTTCACACCTCCCCGTAACGGTGAACACATCATTACATGGGAGAATCCCCCCCTTAAGGAGGTGTGCAAGCAGTAGGCACAAGTGACAAATTTCGACATGTTGTAGTTTGGGTCGTAGCAGGTACTGATTTGGTGAGGAAATCTGCCCAATTGTGAGCAGTGGGCACATATTGCAACTTTAAAAAACCATTGGCGACCAATTCCTTGATGAAGTGATAACTGATTTTGATGTGCTTTAGTTTGTTGGAGAAACTTGGGGAAGCAGCCAGAGCAATTGCAGATTGGTTGTCACAGTAGAGGGTTATGGCTTCTTCCGAGATAGGATATGGAAGTTGAAATTCGTGAATGAGCTCAGCAATCCAGAGAGCTTCTCTGGAAGCAAGAGCAGCAGCTACATATTTGGCTTCAGTCGATGAAGAGGCAATTGAAGATTGTTGTTTTGTTTGCCAGGATATTGGTGCACCTGAAAGAGAGAATATATAGCCACCTGTGGAGAAGCAGCGGGGATCATCCCCTGCCCAATTGGCATCGACATAGCCACTCAGAGAGATAGGTATGGTGGCATCATAAGCATAAGTGAGAGCATAGTGCTTAGTGGTCAGGAGATAGTGAAGTGTGAGTTTTGCAGCTTGCTTGTGTGCTTTGCATGGCTGTGACATAGCGCGAGATAATATATGGCCGGTGTAGCAGAGATCAAAGCGAGTGCAGGATATCAGATAACGAAGCTGACCACAAAACTTGGGATAATGAAGAGAAGGCCAATAGAGCTCATCAGCGGGAGAGTAGGCATGGAATTCAGGTGCTAAGTTGTGTTTGAGAGGAAGGAGGCTGAATTCAGGAGAACAAGTGCTCATGCCATAATAAGTGAGAAGCTCTTCAATGTATTTTACCTGGGTGAGTTTGATCCACTTGCCATAGGGGTCGCGAAGCACTTGAATGCCGAGAAAATACGTCATTGGTCCCTTGTCACTGACAGGGAATTCTTGTTGGAGACAGTCGATGGCGCGCAATACCATGATTTCAGTGGTGCCGGTGAGTGGGATATCATCCACAAATAATCCCAGAATGGCGAGGCCATCATTTGTACGCCAGATGAAGATATTGAAGTCGACACTAAGTCGCTCCCAACCACATGCAATGAGATAATTGTGTATGCGTGTATACCATTCACGTGCAGACTGTTTGAGGCCGTATATAGGCTTGCTTAGCTTGCAAATATAGTCAGGATAATATGGATTTGCAAAGTGAGGGGGTTGGGTCATGTAAACAAGCTCGTAGAGCAAGCCGTGCAAAAAGGCTGTTTTAATGTCAAGGTGATGTAGGGGCAAATTATACTTTGCAGCTATAGCGACTAAAAGTATAAATGAAGTTAGGCCTAGAACAGGGGAATATGTATCAAAATAGTCTACACCATACCTCTGTGTATAGCCGCGAGCGATAAGTCTGGCTTTGTAGCGCTCAATTCTGCCATCCGGGAAGTACTTTTTCTTCAATAGCCATTTGCATGTGACTATATTGTGATGCTCTGGCGGTGGAACAAGATCCCAAGTATGGGCTTCTTCAAGTGCCTGAAGCTCAACTTGAATTGCTTTGTGCCATAAATCTCCCTCACTGGATGAGAGGGCATCGACGACTGAGATTGGCAGAATATCTTCGATGGGAGCGGATGGGGTGGTCGATTGAATTTCTTCTTGGAGAACAACCGAGAAGCTTGTAGCAGCGTAAATATCTGCTAATGACCTTGTGCGGATGCGACTGCTAGAAGCTGCTTGATCAAGGTGTTGTGCTGATGGTGATGAATCCGACGAGGTGCAGGTGGTGGGAGATGTCGTTGAGGTTGATGTAAGTGGCTCGACCTCGTCGATCCCCGATCGAATAGGTTGATTTGAGGGTGTGGCATGAGAATCCTCCATTGGCAAGGAAACCGATGTCTAGGTGGTAGGTGTGTGATAGGATGACGCAGAGCGAGATGGCTCTCGGGTAGGGGCTGCCAGCAAGGAGGGAGCAGGTAGGGGCATTGAACTCTTACGGGCGGTTTGGTAGGTCCGAACCATAATGGGCGAGGATGGGGTTTGCAAGGCGGGTGGCCGATGGTGGGAAACGCTGCCAAGAGGGAAATTATTTACTGTGTGGTGAGGTTGAGAGTTATTGGAAGATGGTGCAGCAGGGACAGAGCATCGTGTGATGCCGCGAGGGGAGGTTGGAGAGTGATAGGCGCCCAAGGGGCTTGATTGGTTGAGGAAGCGAAGCTGTGGCGAGCTGCTTGTATGTAGGTGAACGAGGAGCCCTGGTGACGCTGCTGCCGAGTATGGCGCTGGTGGGGAAATTGGAGCAGCTGGGGAAAGTGGCGCAAGAGAGCGGGGGTGAGGTGGGTGGCTCTATGGAGTGGGGAAAGAGGGGTATTCAGCAACCTGTGGTGATGGGCGATGGTGTTGAGGGCTGAGCGGCACAGAGTTTGGGGTGCGTGGAATGCCAGCAGGGAGGTGTGAAGGAGGCTTGGGATGCAGTGTGTGTGCATAGCGCATGTGAGAGGGAGGGGCTAATAGGGGCGCTGGATTCTCCAGATGGAGGCATGGAGGTATGTTGCTAATTGAGGAGGGTGGTGAGGGGGTAAGATTGGAGTCATGTGGGGTTTTACTCGGAGAAGGGAGGCAAGCCAAGAAATGAGCGGGATAGCGAGCCGGCTGGTGGATTTCATGCAGAGGAGAGTGAGTATTGGAGGGAGACGAGCCTTGGAGGATGAAATCCTCATCAAAAATGACGGTTCTGGCATGAATGAATTTGTGGAGCTCGAGTTGATGGAGGCGATAAGCTTTGACTCCAAGGCGATCTCCGTAGCCGACGAAGATGGTGCGGGTGGCTCTTGGTGATAACTTGGAGACTGGGTTGGTTTCGAGAGGATATGCTATGCTACCAAAAATGCGAAGATGGCCAAGGCTCGGCGGGTTGCCATACCATAGAGCGTATGGAGTGGTATTTGGATTTTGAGATGACGGGATTCGATTCTGTACATAGCATGCGGTGGCCGTAGCTTCTTCCCAATAATTGTCTGCTAGACTGGCTTGAATGAGCATGGCTCGAGCAACATCAAAAATGGTGCAATTCTTGCGCTCGGCCCGACCGTTTTGCTGAGGGTGAGCAGGGATGGTATATTCATGACGAATACCCGCCGTGTGGCAGATATCCCGAAACTGATGGGATGTGTATTCCCCGCCATTGTCGGTGCGGAGTACCTTGATTTTCCGATCATGCTGGTTTTCAGCCAGTGCTTTGAAGCGGCTAAAATATGTGATTGTTGAAGCTTTTTCAGGCATGTAATAGACATCTGTGAACTTGGAGTAGTCATCAATAAAAGTGAGCATATAAAGGTTGCTAGTGAGTGATTTGACAGGCAAGGGGCCACAGACATCAGAATGAATGAGATCAAGCGGTGTGGAAGCGCGTGATGATGATGTAGGAAAAGGTGCATGATGTGATTTGGCAAAAATGCATCCTTCACAGAGGGTGATGGGAGTGATATGCTTGGGTAAAACGAGGGCAAGCTGGTGGTGTGTGAGCTGATGTAAAACATGTTGAGAAATGTGACCTAGTCTATAGTGCCATTTGAGGGTGGTGTCGTGTGGGGAAGATTGTGCAGAAGTCTTTTGGATCAACAATATATCTACCTTTTTGAGTGTAAGATCGAACAACTGATGAAGTGTAGTTACTCTCCACATTC
The DNA here is from genome assembly GCF_014529385.1 of Adiantum capillus-veneris. Taxonomy (NCBI): domain Eukaryota; kingdom Viridiplantae; phylum Streptophyta; class Polypodiopsida; order Polypodiales; family Pteridaceae; genus Adiantum; species Adiantum capillus-veneris. Next base: position 108,313,682 of record NC_140951.1, read on the forward strand.
GTGTGGATTGACCAAGGACAAATCTCCTTCTAGTTGGTCATGCCAAGCTCCAACATACTCCTCCTAATCATGCAAGTGTCCCTCCCCCCCCCCCCCCCCCCCCCCCCCCCCCCCCTCTCTATCTGTGTGTGTGTGTTGAGTTCAAGAATTATCAAGTCAATTTGAGGTCTCTTGGGAATGAACTAAGTAATGGGCTCCCTTCGCATGATTTCTTGCCTGAACATCCTATATTACTATCTAAGGAGGCTTCAAATTTGTGATTAGGCTAGGGACGTCCCCCTCACACAATTGATATGGGACCCTGGTGAGTGGTAGTGGCCCTCTAAATAGACTAATAGAGAGCTGGTATCCTTCTTTGGATATAGTTTTAGCATTGAACGACGAATTCTTTAGATGCATTAGCATTCCCTCTCACCATCCTTACCAATCAAGGCATTGGTCATGATAGCAACTCTCCCATGCTTCTCTCGTGTAGTATTGGTCTTGCATTTAGGACATCACAATCAACTAAATCATCAATTGCTATTTGTTGGCACTTAGGATGCATGTACCAGCCATGACCCAACATGCCAACATTACACCACATAGTAGTCGAAGAAACTTTGCCCTTGGTATGCACAACTGATTTGGTGAGTAGTGTGATGTTTGCTTCTCAAAGGCACTATTCATGATGGGTGTGTGACATGGGGGTGATTGCATGGCTATAGCAACTTTGTCTCTCTAAATATGGATAAATTTCAAAATTTACAAGCTAGATTGCACTCAATCTAGCTAGCATGTACACTTGCATCTACCAAGACTCATCCCATGGATGTTGTGAGGTCTCTTGCAATTGACCACAAGCAGGTTAGTAACATAAGGTGCATATTATTTTTTGTATACATTTGGGCACCATTGGTACCTTAAAATGTGAGGGCAACGAAAGAAAAAAAGTTCACTCAATCGTTTCTCATAGTTTTGGGCATCATGCTCGAAGAAAGGGTATGTTAAAAATACATACACACATGGAGCACACATGCACGTTCTTCTTTGAGAGAGAAGAGTGTATTCAACCATTCACACGCTTTCCCTTACCCATATTTTATACCATAGCATCCATTTGGCATAGCTCCTACTCCCTTAAATGTGGGGAAATGCTTTTGCTAAAATAGTAAAATCAATGGAGCATTCACTTCCCCTATTCATTTATTGAGATCTATCAGATAGGGATGTCCAATAGAAATTTTAAAGGATGCAGCTTATTCAGATGCCTTGGGATGGCTAGGCAAAGATGAAATGTGAGTAAGCAAAATCAAAGGAATTTCAATTCCTGGGGCTAGCAATCAATTATGCTTGCAACAATTTGCTAATGACATTAATATTACTATGCACAATAAAATACAGGCAGTTGAAAGCTTTTGGTCTTGCTTTAATACATTCTTTGAAGCTAGTGGATCAATCATTAATCACAGTAAATACGGTTTTAAAGCTTCATCTGATAATGTCCCCACAATAGTTTCTTGTTCAAGATGCTCTCAAATTGAAGATGGCCATATCTTTAGATTACTCAAATAGAGAGATGGTAGTGGGCAATAAACAATATCAGACAAAAGATAATATATGGCAAAACTACATTTCCTCCCTGGCCAGTAAATCCTTTGTTCTAAATCATTATCTGATATGTACTCTCTCTAATCTATTTTTTGTCTTGCTGGCAATCTGCCAAATACCAAATGAACCAAGCCTTTTCTCTATTCAGATCCTTCTTGTAGGGGGGAAACCTAGACCAGCATAAGATCCGTAAATTTTCTTGGGATGTGTGTTATTTACCTAAAGCCAAAGGAGGACTAGGGTTGCTTAGTCTCCTCAACATATCCACTAAGTTAGTAGGAAAGTGGATACTCAGATGTTTGGACTCTGATGACTTATAGACACTTCTCTTAAAAAAACACCTGAATAGATTCAAAATTAAGGACTATAAATCCCGGGATAATTGTACACTTAGGTACATTATTTTTTCCCCCATCAAAGTTTTATGCATGTCTCCATCTCTGTGTACAGATCCTGGAATGCATGGCAAGAGCTAAAGGAGAAATGGAAACCTGACTCCTTGGTTTGGACATTTGTAGGAAGGAGGAAGCTCACTCTAAGCAGGAAATCCCACTATTGTTTTAAATCTTCAATACACTGATGGGGAGAGGTATTCAATGGTTTAAGGCCTAAAGAATTTTCTATGCTACATACACAACACAATTTAACTCAGAAAGAAGGAAGATGGTGTCTAGAAAGATTACAAGTGGTCCTCACTCATTTTCACTTTCCTTCTCGAGGGGATTTGAACCAAGAAGAAATAGTATGGTTGACTGGCGTTGAGGAAAGAACAAAGAAAAGACTGAATAAGAAGTGGAAGTTTTAGTAGAGCAATAGGGAATGGACCTATAGATTCCTATGTGTTTGGGCATACCCCTTAGAAGTCAAACATGGCACTCTACTTTGGCTCATACCTCATAAGGGAATATGGTGTGGAGTAAATCTCTCAGGATAGGTATGTCTCTAATGGGAGTTGTCCTAGATGTAGGATAGTAGTTTATGACATTCCCCACCTCTTTTTCTCCTGTATAGATAGTAATTGTAATCTCTAAAGTTCAAACTTGTAGATAGATTTGTGATATGTAGGCCACCGAAGCCAAAGATCTCCTTTTGTGGAAAATTGCAAGGGTTTGATATTCCCCTATGGAAAACTTAGAGAGCCTCAGCTATATCTAACACGGGCATGGGAGATGGGATCAAAGGCTCCCATCACTTTTGGGCCCCGACATTAGGCGTGCGCCGTAGATCTTGTCGCAAAAGTAAACTCGGGTACCCGAGTTTACAAAAATACCCGAGTTTACTTTTGCTCGCCCCAATACTTTTGCACCTCAAAACTCCATGGAAACGTGTACATTCCACAGTGACGTGCGCGGGTGTGGTGGATAGGTCACATGGCCCTCAAATCCTAGGTTGTGCATTCAATCCTGTGGGGTAGGGGGGGGGGATAGGGGCGAAGTAAACTCGGGTACCTGAGTTTACATTGTCCACGAAAGCCCGGGATCTACGGTCCTCAATCATCCCACCGTAGATCCCATCTCCTCCCATGCCCGTGTGAGATATATAGGCCAGGCTTAGAGAGGGACTCGAGACTCGGGAGTCGAGAGTCGAGGCTTGTCCTCCCAGTTGGCAGGCTCTCACATACTACAGACACGTGGCAACAGATTGCTGAGCTGTAAAGTAGAGTTTCATGTAAAGTAGAGTGTGATTGGTACTGACGTGTAGTAAAGTAGAGTGGACTGGTCTGGCGCTGGGCATCACCGTAAAAAACAAAGAAAATGTCATTTTGGGATGGAGCGACGTAGTAATTCAGAAAAGATCTTAGCTCATTTTGGTATAAAAAGGGCTGGTAATTTAGCTATGGCAGGAGCAATTCAAAGAGCTAGGTTCCAGAAGATTAAGGGACGGAGCGAATATGGCAGTGCGAGTCGCTAGCTGTATGGTGCTGGCCACGATGGCGGCGATCATCGGGGCTTCTATCGCGTATGTGGGTGCTGAAGATGTGAGAGAGAGAGAGAGAGAGAGAGAGAGAGAGAGAGAGAGAGAGAGAGAGAGAGAGAGAGAGAGAGAGAGAGAGAGAGAGAGAGAGAGAGAGAGAGAGAGAGAGAGAGAGAGAGAGAGACGGTGCACACACACACACACACACGAGTGGCAATTGTTCGTTTGATATTAATAGTGTTCACTGTTGATTACATAATTGCATGCAGTGAAACTTCTCCAGTAGCTACGAAGAAATGGACTACGATTCAGGGTATTTGACCGCCACCTGCAAGAATTGGCAAGGATACCGCTTGTCGACGAAGCTATATTTGAATAATGCTGTGAAAAACAACAACGGGAATCTGGAGTGCCCCAGATGGGGAGGTGGCTTCCTCAACACCTGCACCGACATAAGTGTGGAAGGCTCCACGCTCACCGCTACTTGCACCAACGACGACGATGACTCCGTCGAGTCGTCAGTCAACCTTGACAGCTGCATCAAGAACGACAACTCCAACCTCTATTGGTGCGGTATATTCTCGGCCACGTCCGTCATCATCTAATTGTAAGAACACTCCACCTCAGTATCCTCGTGCGTTTGCACCTACTGATATGACGTCGCCGAGTGAGCTCTCCAAGCAGATCTCCCCAGTCCTTTCGCAAATAAACAACCATTGTCCGTGTTGAGTTCTAACTTCTCTCTCTCTCTCTCTCTCTCTCTCTCTCTCTCTCTCTCTCAAATATCGTACGTGTTGAATTCTACTTCTATGAGGGTCGTACACACAATTCGAGCGTTTCATAGTGTGTGTATATATCAAAAAAAGATTTAAAACTTTTCTCATGTAGGAAAACGGAGTCTTTTTCAATGTATGGAAAATACATTCCATAACATCATGAGCTTCTTCTCCAGTCTCCATAGCACCGGCGGTCCCTGCCCCCAATCCTACCTAGCTAGGTATGCGGTGCCTCCCTCACAGAAGCTCATGATGTTGAGGTACCTCACGATGAGAGAATTATTGTGAGAATTTGTTCAAAACTTCTTGCGGTAGTAGGCAGCCAAACGACTTTTTCACAAATGCATTAATTAGTTTGGGGAGGGGGAAGAAAGGAAAAGAGAAGGGTGGGGGAAAACAGGAAAGGAGAAGGGGGGGGGGGGGGGGGGGGAGGTAGGGTAGGTTGTGGGGGGGAGGGTGTATCCTTTTTTTTATGGCTCAAAGGGAGCTCAATGAGCAAAGTAGGCATATAGCTTAGTGGTTTACATTGAGTTTCATACTATGTAGGTGATGAGTTCAAGTGCTACTCATTAATATTGGTTTGAAGTGGTGACTTGCATGGACATACTAATTGGAGATGCTAAAGGATCTTGGGGAGATTCTAACTAATGAAAAACAAAAATAGAGCCAGTAGTAGGTGTGCAATACTCTGAAAACTTGGGTTCACTTTTATGTGCATCGGCTCATCCAAAATCCCAACGATCTCAAATTCATCTTTCAAAAGTCCTACACTATTTTTGCATGTTAATCTGAAATTTGTCTAGTCCTCGACATTGTAGCGAAATAAACTGAGAGATTTTTCATCTCATTCCCTTTTTCGCTAGTTGGAACTATATTGATAATAAAGAAAGGTACGTAATCTTTGTAACTCTTCTGGTCACTTGATTTTTGGCTTTCTAAAAGAAACCTTTGTGTTGTGTTAAGTTAGGGAGACTTTCATTGTTTTCAGTGCCATGATGGACACTTACCTTAAATGTTTATTTCACTTTCATTTCATATCCTTACATATGTTGACTTTTCTTGCATTCTATATTGTTTTAGAATGTTAAAGTGAAACTTGACTTGTATAATTCTAGTGAATTCTATGTACACACACATATTAATGAGTTTTTTTAATTTCACATTTCATTTCATAGCCTCACATGGCTTTACTTTCCTTGCATTCTATAACTTAATTCTAATCAATATTCAAAAAAGTCTCTTTTATTGAGCGGCCGTCGATTGAGTTTCCTTCCCACAAAGAAGCAAACCTATTTGCAAGATTTTAAAACTATTTTCTCACATAGTTCACCAATTTTTTCCCCCTTTACCATGGTTTGCAACCAGGGAGTCTCCATTTTCAACCGGCCCAAGGCTAAGCGGAGGCAATCCTTTCTTGAACACTAATTCTACTTACACTCAACTTAGTGATTTTATCATGTTTTGGCTCAGTATTCATGATGGGTGTGTGACATGGGGGTGATTGCATGGCTATAGCAACTTTGTCTCTCTATATATGGATAAATTTCAAAATTTACAGGCTAGATTGCACTCAATCTAGCTAGCATATACACTTGCATCTACCAAGACTCATCCCATGGATGTTGTGAGGTCTCTTGCAATTGACCATAAGCAGGTTAGTAACATAAGGTGCATATTATTTTTTGTATACATTTGGGCACCATTGGCACCTTAAAATGTGAGGGTAATGAAAGAAAAAAAGTTCACTCAATCGTTTCTCTTTGCAAGAGTTTTGGGCATCATGCTCAAAGAAAGGGTATGTTGCAAAATACATACACACACATGGAGCCCACATGCACGTTCTTCTTTGAGAGAGAAGAGTGTATTCAACCATTCACATGCTTTCCCTTACCCATATGTTATACCATAGCATCCATTTGGCCTAGCTCCCACTCCCTTAAATGTGAGACAGAGCATTGAGGCACTACATAGAGGAGAGTCTCTTTTTGTATGCGAATTATATTCCTTAAAAATTGGAGAGTGCGATCATCATACGCTACATGAGTGCTTGGCTTCTGATCACATCAAACTTGCTTTACCCTCATTTTAGCCCATAGCAGCCATTTGGCTTAGCCCCCACTCCTCTAAATGTGAGACAGAGCATTGAGGCACTACATGGAGGTGAGTCTCTTTTTGTCTATGAATTATATCCCTTAACAATTTGAGGGTGTGATCATCATACCCTACATTGAGTTCTCATCTTATGATAACATCAAACTTGTTTTACTCTCATTTTAGCCCATACCATTGCCTATATACCTTTCTGTCCTAACCACCTCATGGATTAACCTTGTTAGTGGCCACCCTTATATCCATAGTCTTCAAGCATGTTACATGTTGTACTCGATCCCAAAGGTCAATCTGACCTTTAAGAATGATACTCTTTCTCTCTCTCTCTCTCTCTCTCTCTCTCTCTCTCTCTCTCTTAGACCTGCGACACACACGGCGATGTTGTAGAAAATGAAACATGATCTTTCTCTCTCCGATCTCCGATGTGTCGCCGCATCTCTCTCTCTCTCTCTCTCTCTCATATAGACACACACGCACGCACGTTCTAGGCGTACCAACTTCTTGGAACCCTTGGAACCTTCTTTTGTTTTGTCGGTGAAGTTTTAGGCACCCATATCTGAATCAGTTTATCCTTAAGCTGTGCTTTTGTACCCAAATATTCCTAACTCCTTGCATGCTATATATAGCATTTGATTGTCACGAGGATGGAGAAGATTGACTTTGGGGATTGGTCTACTGATTGCTTCTTTTCCATTCCTCCTTGCTTGGTGCAATTGGAACAATGAGTTGCCCTCCTTTAGGTGATAGCTTTAGTTGATTAGTATCCCAATCTAGTACTGCTTTATATATACGCATCCAGAGAATTCCAAGAATCATCATCTCATTCATGTGCTCATCTAGTAAGCATATAGACTGATGAGGACATGAACATCCATGTACTATCACGTTCAAGTTGACTACTCCCAGTGTTGGAGTTCGTTCTTGTTTCATCCTTTGATTGTCTCTATTCTTGCTGTCAAGGCTTGAATTGTTGCCTTCTTGTATGTGGAATAACTGACTGCAATTACTCTAGCTCCTGTGTCAATCAAAGCATTGGTGCTATGATTGTTGAGTTGTACTTTAATGCACAGGTTCATTCCATCTAACCAGTCATCATCTGTTGAAATTGCGTCTTTAGGTAATTCCCACTGTCGATCATCTATTTCCAAAGTGTTGATGGGAATTGGTATCTATTGATTCTTGAGAGTAGCTTTCCGCTTGAGTACCCGAAGCCTAGCTTCCTCTTGAGCCTCATCAATAACCTGCTGTCCTTTGATCTTCCTTTGTTTGGCTGCATGCATTTTCTCTAGCAATTCATTGGTTAGTGGTAAATTGTATTTCTTTAAACGACATCTACTAATCCAATTAGCCATTGGTTCACCATCTAGGGTGGACAATTTTACTGCTCCACTTGGAGATGTATCTTCAATGATAAATGGTCCATTTTCCTTTTTCTTAAACTGGGGAATGTGTTGCTTAAGGGAATAAACTGGAACTAAGTCCCCTTTATTGAATATCTTTGTGATTAAGTGGGAATCAAAAAACTGTTTTTGTTTCCGCTTTTGTGCATAGATATGAGCTACAGCACAGTTAGTATTTGCTCGTCTAGCTTTTCCAAATCTGCAAGTCTTTCTGACAATTCATGCCCAATCCACTCAAGATTATGTGCTACCCTTAATGTTGGCAATAGAAACTCTATTGAAAGTATGGCATCAAGACCATAAACAAGGTTAAAGGGTGTAGCATTTAGAGCTGTTTTGAATGAAACTCGATAAGCCCATAGAGCAGCACGGAGATTCCTTTCCCAGTCTGTCCTTCTTGAACTAACCACTTTAGTTAGCACCGAGCTAAGAATTTTATTCGTATGCTCAGCTTGTCTGTTTTCTTGTGGGTGATAGGGAGATGATTTGTTATGGATGACCATAAACTCATTAAGCAAATACTCTATTACCTCATTGAGGAAATGAGTTCCCGGATCACTGACAATCTCTATTGGCAGTCCATATCTTGTGAATACATACTCATGTAAGAATGCAGCAGTGGTTCTGGCATCATTATTTTGAGTTACTTTAGCCTCAAACCACTTGGTCAAATAGTCCGTAGCTACAATGATATATTGAGCTTGCGTTCTATAAGCAGGTGGCTGTATTGGTCCAACAAAAGCTATACCCCATTTTGCAAAAGCTCTAGCCCCCATCATTGGTCTTAACACTAGGTTGGTAACCTAACAGGACATAAAAGTGTCCTTTCAGGGTTTTGAAAAAAACCTCCAAAACCATAGTAGATCCACTTATTTTGTAAAATCCTTTCATGAGGTTATAGTTCAAGGCCTACTACACATATAAAAAATAAGAAACTTGTAAAATTTCTCATCTTTTGGTCACACCAAGCCTCCAAAGTTGATGGACCAATACATTTTCATCAAAACAGTCATTTCTTACGTTTTGTTGCATAAAAATAAGATTAGGGATTTTTATACGACCTGAGATAAATTCCCTAGTTAACTTCAATGGGTTGGCGATCAGAACATATGATTGCTTCTCACTCACTATTTTTTGTTTTGCCAAAAGAAATAGGTAGAAGAAAGTTGAATTTTTACCATTCTGCAAACCTATCATCAAAGTTTCTATAGCCACGCTCAATACAAATAATATATGCATGTTTTCTTAGTTCCCTATTGTCCTTTAGGTTCATAAGGAGCCATGGAGCATGTCAAGATAATAATACATCTCTTACCAAGGGGAATCTTGGGGACAAAGATGAAGTGCTAAATACAACAAACATGAAAAAACTGGGTTCAACATTATGAGTTGTAGAATCCCATAGAAACTATTCAATATCTAGGCAAATTTGATCCTTATGACTAGATATGGTTACTACCTACAAAATGCATGTAGTTGTCACAAGACACTAACAATATTGAAAAAGCTATACTTGATATACTAGAATGTTTCGTTTTCTTCTATAATTGAAAAAATCAACCATCGTTGTCTACTATGCAAAATAGGGTATTAGGTGCCCCAAAACTCAAGGAATATTAGCTTTATGTTACAATATGCGACATAGAAAATCAAAACTACATTTGGATATCATGAAAGCCACCAAAAAAATAATAGAAGAGCTAAAATTGGCTAAAAAACAGGATTTAACAATTTTTGTAATTTGGTCGTAACTTACAACTTTAACATTTATTTCTCCCTAGAAGCATCAGTACATGTTGAGGACTACTAAAGATAGTTCTCTAGCATTATAGACCTCACAATTTCATGAATTCTAGAGTGGTATAGTTGCAAAAAGTTGAAAAAAGCCAAAAACAGGACCCATTTTTTCACACAGTTTAGGTTGTGAAACGTTGTGCAAGGACAAGGTTAAAGATGGAATTGATATTCCAAAAAAATGTCGAGTTTTTTTCAGCTCATGAGACAACTTTCTAGACAGTTAGCACCTCAAAATCCATTTTGAAACTCTTGACATAATTCAAGGAAAATGGTCACTTACCAGGACATAAAAACGTTCCAGGACATAAAAGTGTCCCATTACCAACCTAGTGTTAAGGGAATGCTATCTACTCGTGTTGGCATTTTTTCTCGTTGACAAGCATCACATCTTCAAACATATTCTTTGGCATCTGCAAAAAGTGTTTGCCACCATATGCCTGCCACCATCAAGATTTCTCTTGTGGTGGTCTCACTAGAAAAGTGACCTCCAGCTAATCCAGCATATGCTTGTTCTATAATCGGAATTTTCACAAAGACGCAAATGTTGATCTTTACCTCTCCGATACAATTGGTTCCCAATAAGAGCATAGGCTCTTGATTCAGTTTCAATTGCTCTTTGACGGTGTTTACTCATATCCTCAAGAAATGTTCGGCTCGATAAGTAAGTAGCCAGATAATTACTCCACTTAGAAACAGGTGACATTTGAAACAATGTTACATGAGGTATGGGTGTCTGTTTTTGACATTGAGAGAAATTCTTTACAAAAGATCGAACATATCTCCTCATAGTGGACCAAAATACTCCAAGTCTCAAGATTCGTTGCATAGTTTGGTCTTCCGCAAAGTGAAGTCCTACTATGGTAACATGCGCTTGACTTAGGTACTGTTCTTTTTCTTCATGGTTTGTCTAATTGATGGCTGTCCCAAGGATTCCTATACTGCTTTAGTGGCTATGGCTATGTCCGCTCCACTATCTAGTATTGCCATGGTTTCAATGTCATTATATTTCACTGGGAGGGTGGTCTTTCTTTCTTCCCCTTCATAATATTCTTCGACTTTGTTCATGGGAACTGATCGAATCTCTTTGTTTTCCATTTCATTTTTCAATTTTCCCAAATTCTTCGAGATTAACCCCGTTATCCCCACCTTCTCTAGGGTTTTCTATAAATCATTCCACAAGTATGGTCTGAGTTTTAACAGTTTCCCAAAGTAAGAGTGCATTGGATGGGTGTAGACATGATTGAATGAATGTTGTGTACTTCTAGGGTCTGCTCAGCTCTTTTTACTTGAGTGGTCTAGCACACGATGGATTCATCTTTGTTATCTCCCAAGTAAGAAGGTAATGTTTTTAATATCAATGGTTTCAAGGTGGGGTTCTGCCACCACCTCGGATTTTGCTTTCGTTTCTTCTACCACAAGCTCTTCAGGTTTTGCAATACTTTCAAGCTTGGGTTTTTGTTTTTCCAGCATTTCTTGCGTGATTCTTACCAAGTTTTGCTAAGCTTCTAGCTTAGTTCCATGTCTGGAGGTGGATAGTTTTTCCACTTGTTTTCCATGTTTTAGCCTGCTTTAAGTCCTACTTGGTAGGCTTCCAAGGTGGCATTAATAGGCTAAAAAATTTTATCAACCAGAATGGATCCTCCAGATTTCACGGTTGTCTCCTTGAATTCACTGCCAGTTTCTTTCAACTTGTCCTAGGCTAGCTTTTTTTCTTTCTCTTCGATTTCAACCCGTTGTTTTTCTCATCTTACATCTTTTGCTTCTGCTCCTTTTAATTCTTTGAGAAGATACTTCCGTATTTTCCGAATCATCAAGGAGTTGTGTCTCTTTTTCTTTACCTAGGCTCTAGTGATTACCTTGATTGGAACAATCGGTTCACTCTCTGATGAGCTACTAGGCATCACTTGGACTACGTTTAATACGGTTTTACCCTTGTTCAAAGGATTTTTAGGACAATCTTCTGGAAAGTGTCCTCCCTTTTTGCAACATTGTATACAATAGGCTTCAATTGGTTTGAGGTTTTTATCAGGCTATGGACATTCATTTTTTCAATGGTCGTGAGCACCACAATTATGACAGTTTCCTGTTCTAGGCTTCATCATGGGTCTTCCCATGGGAGGTCTGACACCTTGATTAGCTACATAATACATTGGTGGGAGCTCTGGTGGAGCATGAGTCACGGTCTCTTCCATTGGTGTTGGATGTGGATTATACCAATCTCCTTCTACCATTACTGTAGATGGACTAGGCTCTGTATAGGGTGTAACATGCACTAATGCTTGTTCATCTATGACTCCTTCAGAGTGCATGTACTTTACAGTCACTGCATTATGTCCTAGATACGAAGGTTGTTGTCCCAACATAGGTTGAGGTCTTTCCATACCCATTGGTGGTCTTTGAGCTTGGGCCATATTAGGTTGATATCTGTACATGGGTTGTCCTTGTGGCCTCATGGGCACGTACTAAACATTTCCATCATACTTGGGTTTGAAGTAGCACTCGTGGGTCTCATGGTTGGTCCATTTACCCTCGATTGCACACCATTTTTGTGGTCTAATTGGTTGTCCCTATGGAGGTATCCGTTGTCCTGGTTCTCTCATAGGTGCTTTTTGCAAATTGTTCATCATGTCGTTCATCCTTTTTAGCATATCTTCTATGGATGAGAGTGGTGCCCACACTAGCCGTTCCCACTTGTGCTGGTTTTGTGGACGCTTTCTTCTCACTTTGGTTATCCGTAGGGACATCTTCTTCATTGAAGATCTCACAATTGTCTCCTAGGTCAATAGCATCAGACACACACGCTTCTAGGGTTGTATGCTTTTTACTATAGAGTATAGCATGAAGTTGTCCTATAGGATCAAATCACACGTCTCAAATGATTTATGTTAAGTTGAACGATAACTCTTGATGCTTGAGAGAGAGAGAGAGAGAGAGAGAGAGAGAGAGAGAGAGAGAGAGAGAGAGAGAGAGAGAGAGAGAGAGATTATTATTTTCCCAAAAGTTATCATATGTCCTATGGGATCAAATCAAACATGTCAAATGATTTATGGTAAGTTGAATGATAACTCTTGATGCTTGAGGATTATGGAGATGAGGGTCGTAATTGAGCATCCACAAAGTAGCTAGGAGGTTGGAAATGTGAGGAAAGGAAGTTTGAATGCAGTAAAAGCTGAGCACTCAAGTAGGATATGAAGCTAAGACTACTAAACTTGCAAGGGGTATATTGTGCAACAATGAAGAACAATTTCCAAATGCCCCAATACCATGTCTCATATTAAAGGGAGTGGGAGGTAAGTTGGATCAGTACCTAGGTGCAAGTGTCAATGGAAAGATAGGATCAAGCATTTATAGGTGATTTTATTAGATCATTTCTCATAGATTAACATGCTTTAGCAATAGATAACAATGTGCTAATTTGAATCCTTATATAATTTTATTGTTTAATTTGATGTTTGAAATCTTCAGCCATCACCATAGTATAAACAAGGCTGTTAAGACTCAATATCACTCTCTCACCATCATTCAATATCAAATTATTAGTAAGGATATGGGGGTGAAAGCATGTATTCGTGGTACTACCTTTTGTACTTTTTGGTGGTTCCTATTGTAAAAGGTGGAGACTAGTAAAAAATTTTCTAAACACACTAAAAATTTGTGGGAGGATATATATTTTTGGATTCTACTTTCAAAGAGATATCCATTGATATATAACAAGGTTATAGATTTTTAACTTGAACATGAAAAGGCGGTTGTAATGTGCTACCAACCAACATACAACTTTTTGGTACCACCAATACATGCTTTGACCCATGGAGATGATGATGAAGAGTGGGGTATCACTTTTAAAGAATGTTTCTTGGTATGAAAATTTATGCTCCAAAGACATGGATCTCCTACTTCATTTTAGTGTGGTTCAACCTCCCAAGGTACAACACTACTTCTAATTACATGAAATCTACAAGTTTGCACTTCCTTGCCTCTCTCTCTCTCTCTCTCTCACACACACACACACACACACACACACACACACACACACACACACACACACACACACACACACACACACACAAACACACACACAAAAGAGACAGAGAAAGAGAGAGTGGAGAGTCATCGAGAAATTTGGATGGCTGGAAATCATTGATGCTTGCTTTCCCTCTCTCTCAATCTCATGTTCAACATGGTACGCTATTAGACCAAGATCCATATACTTTTATACACGTGTTAATCCCATTGGTTTGGGATCCTCAAACATAAAATTTTACAATGGTTTGGATGACATCGTTATGGATGTTGGAAAAAGTGAGTGGGCTAGCCAAGCAATGGAGAGAGTTGTGAGCATTAAGTTAGGATATGATGATATGACTAAACAAAGTTTTAGTGTAGTGATGACTTGGGGTTGCATTGTTTGTGGATCTCTTTGACTAGTTTGACTCAATTAGGCTATGATGATATGACTAAACAAAGTTTTAGTGTAGTGATGACTTGAGGTTGCATTGTGTGTAAGTTCGAGCTACAATTCTAGAACAATTATGGAAACACTCTTTTATTTTTTAGATACAAAGTGATTGAGAGATAACTAATTTGTCTTTCTTTTACAAACAATGATAGATAGATAAATAAGGCTAGAGAGCCTATTCATGGCATCGACAGAGCCCCTTACAATGCACAAACACATAATGCATCAAATGTGTCCACTAGCTAGCACACCACATAGGTGAACAAAAAGTTAGGTAAGCAAGCATCTTCAAGTCCAAGAGAAAATTGTCAATGGCACTTTATACAGAAACACGTCTTCTTTTGTTAAGAAAAATGTATTATGTGAACCTCTCCTTTTTCTTTGAGAGTTTGTGTGTGTGTGTGTGTGTGTGTGTGTGTGAGAGAGAGAGAGAGAGAGAGAGAGAGAGAGAGAGAGAGAGAGAACTCATGCATCAGTGTTTTGATGATAGTAAAGGTATTTTCTTGGCTAATCAAACAAAAAAATTCCAGAAATTTTGATTGGAATATTATGTGATATGAAAGTCTATAGATCCTCATAAATTTTACACCACATATATTGATGTTCTATATTTTGTCTATAGATCGTCAAAAAATTGGACTATGCTACAAGAAAAATAAGGTGAAGTCTTTACATTGGCCTTCCAAAGGAAAAGGGTGAGCATTGAGGGTCACAAAGACTTAGAGAGAGAGAGAGAGAGAGAGAGAGAGAGAGAGAGAGAGAGAGAAGCTAATTAAGCGTGTGTGTGAGAGGGGGTTAACAATCTATTTCAAAAAGGTGAAAACTCATGTGAAGAGAGAGAGAGAGAGAGAGAGAGAGAGAGAGAGAGAGAGAGAGAGATGGTAGTGCTCAAAAAAAAACTTTTCCTTAAACCCATATTGTGAATGGTAGGTTTACAAAATTTAAGCTAGTAGATATTAATTGCTATTTATGATTGAAAGTGCACAAATTTGAGCTTTAAGAGTTAAGGTACAACAAAATAGCAATGGGTATTTATTATTTTTTATTGAAAAAATTACTTACAAAGCTTGGAATTTCACACATTAAAAAATTTTAAGCTATGAATTGCTGGCCTATACATTCTCAAAAAACCTCGATAAATTAAGTCCCCGGGAATTGAGAAGATATAATTACGAAAGAGAGCTTTTCTAACCTTCTTTAACCAATGCACTATGTGAGTGATCTTGGCCATAGCCATATCCCATGACCCATATCATGCTACAATCACTAGTCACTGTATTTGAGAAGATAAGATTTTGAAACTTCAAGGGCATTTGTTGCTTGCTAACTTTGGTTGTTTTGTACGATGTACAACCAACTTAGTATGAAATTCATCTTGGCCATGACCATGTCGCTCTATAATTAATGTATTTTAAGAGATGACTTGATTGCGAGAGAGAGAGAGAGAGAGAGAGAGAGAGAGAGAGAGAGAGGTTAATAAAGTGTGAGAGAGATATATGTAAAAATCTGTTTTAGAAAAGTTCCTTGTTTTTTTTTTTAAATTAACATTTATAGGTTTAATAAGAATAAGAATTAAGAAAACAATTTCATGAAATGTCATTTAGGAGGAGGATACTTAAATAAAAACATCCTTTCACAAAAGAAAAGATTGCAATATTTCATATCATGGGATCAAACTTCCTTGAATGGACTTCTATTTTAAGCAACCCTCGATAAACAAAGAGAAAAAGAATAGAAGAAGTTGAGAGAGCTTTAAATTAAGGACCAAATTCCAATGAAGGAAAAACCCATTATAATTTGAAAAGAAAATATAATCTTTCAAAACTTTCCTTTTCACTTTAAGAGGGCACATGTCCATCGTCAGCAACCTCTCCAACAATGGCTCAAAAATTGCCACCACCCTCGTGTGGCCTTCTTCAGGTCAAAAATATATCACCTATAAGTTGCTTGCTAACCAATGAACATCAAAGCATAGCCACTTCAATGGAACGATAGAGTCCCTTAAAGAAACAAAAAATTACTTTATCTTTCAAAGAGGTTAAAGATAAACACATGGATATGAGTCGATTTTCGTTGGATTGCCTTCTGAGAGGTTATATACATCATCTCCTCCATTTTTCTATATGAAATTTCACTGTTGGTAGTTAGCTAGAGTTGTCTCTTCAAGAAGGAGGAAATTCAAGCTTTTCTCAAGAAATTATCAAGAGAAAGCATTGGCCACATGTTTATTCGCCTACTAAAGGCCTTAATATCCATACGGGTGAAGGTTGTTTAATTCTAGTTGTGAGATGTGTCCCTCAAGAATCTATAAAAGTACTAGTAAAACGGCGCCACCTTCGGCGGCGGCATGGCCCCTCTTACTCTCAAGCCTCGTGCATAACAACTTGTACCCTTGCACGATGTCTAACATGCCAACCCTTGTGGGGTGCAGTGTATGCTTAGAGAACGCAAGCACATACATAGGTAGCACCACTGCAGCGTGACATAGAGAACTTTTGTAGAGACACACGCGCCTTTAATGTGTGCTACCAGGAGCACCTATGGTTCTTTGTCAACCATGGTGGTGAAAACCTTAGCCTATTATAGATAGTATAGATAGAATCCAGCTGTCAATAATGTCTCCCTCGTGTCAGCTTCACTATGGCGTAACTTTTTGGTCTTATAGGTCATTTTAGCATTTAGAAGATGCATTTAATCTAACATTTCATTCCAACTCTCAATAATGTCTCTCTCTTTTAAAAGAAAAATAACGGTCTTGGGAACCCATTTCCCAAAGTGGAGCCAATAATGAGTGAGCATGAGCAATCTTTATCCAATCAATCAATAAGAGACATTAGAAGCGTTCTTTAATGGCCTTCACTCTAGTGTAATCTCTTCAAGATTTTCATCTTTAACTTAGACATCCTCACATCTTGCACACAGCCAACAGCTTCAAACCCTTATCCTCATTCAAATCTAATCTAAAAACTCTTGTAAAAATACCTCTCAAGAAAGCAAGCGGCTCTTTGAGAGACTCCTTTACAATGGGGTCATCTTGAGGGTTGGGCGAAGCACTTAGTTGGATGTTGGGGTCCAACATGGGCAATGATCATTATTAAAAGAAAGACAAACATATGGATGTAGTATGGGCCCAAAATGATTGCTACAGAGAACCTGAAAGTATCGACATGGCAAGGCCCCTCCTCTGTGTAGAGAATGGGGAATAGTGAGCACAACCATCAACCACTACCTCAACATAACCTACTACTTTCAAATGCTTCTACTTCTCATCTAAGTAGCGTTTCTCTCTCTCTCTCTCTCTCTCTCTCTCTCTCTCTCTCTCTCTCTCTCTCTCTCTCTTCTCGACATGTTGACCATTGTTGCCAAGCTCCTCCCAGTGTCGACCAACTATAACTCCCCCTAAATAATGTCTCTCGCCAATCTTCTTTCATCGTCGACCAACAATTACCCCCACTACTAGCCAAGCTCCTCTCACAATCCAACTATTGCTCCCGCTGTAAGTCAAGAGGATGCTAAGATGCTAATGTTGAAGATCTGATTGCTGGCATCCTGTTTTACTCAAGAAACAAAGAAGAACATGAACAACATTTGCAGCGAGTACTTGAACTTCTCCATCAAAATCAACTTTATGCCAAACGTAGCAAATGCACCTTCTTCAATGACAAGGTGGAATATTTGGATTTATTGTATCTAAGAATGGTGTTTCTACTTATCCAATTAAGATTAAAGTTGTTATAGCTTGGCCTACACAAAAATCAGTACAAGAAGTACGTGGTTTTCTTGGTTTGATAGGATGGTATTGTATATTTCTTGAAGGTTATGCTAAGATTGCATCTCCATTGACTAATATGCTTAAGAAACTAAAGTGTTTACTTGAAATGAACGTGCTCAAGCTAGTTTTGAGAAACTCAAAGAAGCTTTTGGTGAATGATCCAATACTACAACTTCCACACGTTTGATGCAAGTGGACAAGCAATTGGTGGTGTTCTGTCTCAAGAAGGAAAACCAGCAGCTTATGAGTCTCGTAAGTTACGTATACATGAGTTAAATTATCCTACCCATGACTTGGAATTATTGGCCATTGTGCATGCTCTTAAAGTATGGAAACGCTATCTTCTTGGAAGGAGATTTGAACTACATATCGACCATAAAAGCCTGAAGTGGATCTACACCCAACCTGACCTTAAATATGCGGCAACAAAGATGGATGTAGATGTTTTGCAAATATGATTTTTGGGATTGAATATAAACTTGGAAAGGAAAATCTTTTGGCCGATGCCTTGAGAAGGAAGAGTATTGTAGCGGCTGTCACAACCTCTACTACTTCTTTGATTGACCTTATTCAAGAAGGAATGATTCATGACCCGTATTACATAAAAATCTTCTACTTTTGATGAACTTAAATAATTGCATAGAGAAGCAGGAAAGGCAAATCAAAGTCTTCCATGTTGAAAGAGATGACCTTTACTTTGGTCACTGTCTTTGTACTCCGAATCAAGGAGGAATCAAACTTTAGATATTACAAGAAGCTTATGATATACCTATAGCAGGACACCCAGGATACATTAAGACTCACTCTACTGTAAGAAAGAGTTTCTTTTGGCCATGACTAAAGCATGATATATTGAACTATGTTACAAGATGCTTAACATGTCAACGTATTAAAGCTGAACGAATTTCATACCCCGGTAAGCTTCAACCTATTGATGCTCCACGAATGAAATGGAAATGCATATCCAAGGATTTTATTAAAGAATTTCCTACATCTCTGAAATATGACTCTATTTTTGTGGTTGTTGATATGCTTACAAAAATGACCCATTTAAAATTACACATTTATTTTCAGTGAAGACAATATTTACGGAGAAGGATATAGCTCAAGTCTTCATGAAAGGTGTTTTCATGTATCACGGTTTACCTCGACAGATAATTTTTTATCATGATGCAAAGTTCACCTCTAATTTTTGGAAAGCCTTATTCTCAGCTACAGGAACGCAATTAGCCTTTAGCACTACATATCATCCTCAAACTGATGGGCAGACAGAAAGAACAAAACAAATCATTGAAGACATGCTAAGAGCTTATTGTATGCATGAGCAGAGTAAATGGACTAGATATTTATATTTGGTTGAATTTGCGTAGAATTCCTCATTCCAACACTCACTTGGGATGTCTCCATTTCAAGCATTGTATGGACAAGAGTGTCTTACTCCACTCAAATGGACAGACCCTCTCATACGAGTTTAAGCATCCAAAGAAATGTTGGATAAAATGCAACTACAAACAAATCTTATTCGACACGATTTTTTAGATTTCTCAAGATAGAAAGAAGAGTTACGTTGACCCATGATGATCTACCAGACTTTTTGAAGAAATCCAAACGTAGCTCTTTATCAATGGGTAAGTGTAAGAAGCTAAGTGCCAGATATTGTGGACCTTTTGTAACCATAGAGCGGATTAATGATCAAGCTTACAAACTCTTGTTACCACCACACATAAAGATACATGATGTTTTTCATGCCAGCTTACTTAATAAGTATGTACCTGATCCGCAACAAACTCTTGGTGATTCTCTATTATCTACCTCTATCGATGGAACTTTTGAAGTATATCTCGAAGTAATACTTTAGAGCGGGACTAAGCCTCTGCGTAATTGGACCATTATTGAACACCTTGTTAAATGGTGAACGTATCCTCACGAAGATGCCACTTGGGAACGTGATGATGAAATGAGACTAAATTATCCAGATTGCATGTCGAGGTGAGGACACCTTGAATTTTTCAAGTGTGGAAGGATATAAGATCCACAATTTTTGGGTCTCTTCTAAAAGTAAGAAAAATAGCTTTCAATATCTACTTTGCCAAATTTTGACTTAAGATGCTTAATTTACAATATTGGAAGGTTCTAAAGTAAGAATCAAAGTCATTTCCATGTTTCGTTAGGTTAGACGGACGTTTGGTTCAGTTTTGAAAAAATCCACTATTTTTAGCTTTTTCATGCTTTTTATGCTTTTAGGTGTTTTTTTGCAAAAAGCAGGGTTGGATCCTTAATCTACGTGTTCGAGGGAAGCTATGGTCCAATTTTGTAAAAATCTGTTTTTTGAGTGCTTTTCATACTAATTTTAGCTTTTCATGAATTTTAGTGATTTTTTGTGAAAAGCGATTCCGCTTTCTTATTTTAGTGGACAAGGGGAACCCGTGGTTCAAATTTTGAAAATTTTGCATTTTTTTTCTTTTTATACTATTTTTAGCTTTTCATGCTTTTTGGCGTTTTTGAAAAGCAATGTGCTTTTTATGATGACCTAAACATAAAAATATTAATATTAGTCTTCCTCAGATTAAAAAATGATCACCCATAGCAAAAACGGGACCAAATGGGATTTTTACGGAAATGATTTATAAAATGCGGTACCTTAAATACGCAAGGGCAGCCATAATTATGTCGGGACATTACGATGCGGCATAGTCTAGCTATGATTTCCATTAGATGATCGGATATTGATTAATTGGCCAATGTTGTTGTAAAGATTAAATGTAAGTGGTAAAGCTAATCACCAAAGCCAAAGGCATGTTTTTAGCAAAGTTGCCAAAAAACTGAAGCTATTCTTGGCCCAAAAACTAGCGCTAGTTTGCCTTGGGAGCTAGTCCAGCCAGCTACAGTCTATAAATTCACCTGCAAGCCTCAGTTTTCAATGCCGTCTGTTGCATCTACTACCGCAAGGCTATACGTATCTATTATACGGAGTGGTGTGGAAGCTCTTCATCAACATCTCCATAAGCTCTTCTCTCTCTCTCTCTCTCTCTCTCTCTCTCTCTCTCGAAGGATACTCTCTCTATACTTGGTTACTATCTTCTCTCTCGTTTCATGGTGTACACGCTCTTCGAAAGCTTTTGTGGTGAATACCTGTATGTAGCTCTCATCACCCCTCTCTTGCGGCAAACCAAGAAGCCTTTCAAGAGCCCCTAATCGATTCTAAAGCACGATGAGAAGCACTAAACTCCATAGCCATCATCTCTCTCTCTTTATGTCGTTTTTCTAAGTAGTCACCCTCTCTATCTGTATGGATTAATCGAGTACGTATAAAGTTGTCCCATGACGATTTCATCATGTTTAAAACGTTAATTTATACACATGATGGGTTTATGATCATGTGCGTGTATAAAAAGCGCTTTTTGTTTCAAGTCTGAGGCAGTAGGAACACTGTTTTGGTCATAAATCACAAACCGTTATGAATCAGCCCGAACCCTTTACACCAAAGATAAAACACATTAGTTAGAATATTTTCTCTCCTTAGTGTCATATAAAAATCACACACGAGCTAAGAGGTATGGTTAAAAAACAGCTTGCTACCCGCTGTACAACCAAATTTTTTGACTCTAAGCTCCTTAGAGAACCATTATATAGATTCACCAGATGGGCAAACCCACTTAATCAATTAAAAATCTTATTGAAACTTGATGATAAATGAATTTAGGTCTCCGTTATCACCTCAGAATGCGAGTTATTAATCAATCCATAACCGATTTTTCCTACACGTGTAGGGGTGCTACCTAGGGGGAGTACCATATGATGTCGTGAGTTAACCGAGCCGTTTATGTATGATTTATGGGTAGCTACTAGATGGTCATAAACTTATATGAAAGTATACGGTTAAACATCCCGAATCGCACAGGCAAATATGATTAAAGTGGTTTTCTTTTCGGGTTATTGTTTATTATGTGAGTGCCATATGGGTAAAGTGATGTGATAGGGTGATAGTCTATATTATGGAGCTGATCTTGATGCATTGGTTTCAGGTCAAATATTTTGAATTGCATGTTTTGCATGCTCCTGAAACTACCAAAAACTTGTTTTTTGCATATGTGTGAAGTTATGATTTATGGTTGACCTAAAGGTCGGAGTTGTTTTGCATCATGTTTATGGTGATGGAATGATACCATACAATGTATGGGAACTCATGGATTAATGTGAATGCCTCATATGCATGGTTATGACTACTTTCCACCTTTCTAGGTCCTCCCTAGTCTATATGCTAGGGAGGTGAAGTGCAAATATAATGCATCAACTTTGCATGGTTGGATGTTGTCAAAATTAGATTTTTATATCATGATTAGTTTCTAGTCAAGCTCTTTTTATGCATGAAAGAATCGTGTCTTAAGAGTCATATGTGTATGGACTCCGATTGATTATAGAGGTTATGTCAAACTCCAAGTGTGGGAGTTGGTTCGGTGTGATTATGATTGGTGGTTAAGGGTTGAGATTCCCTCATAGATTATGGTTGTGGTTTTATGATGGAAGCTGGTGTACCTCATGGTTTTTTTTTGGATATGGTTATGTTGCCAAAATTTTTGCAGCCATGTTTTATTCCAAAGTGGTTATGCAGGATTGGTCGTGCCTCACCCAAGTTGGGCTGAGTGGTCACCCGTGTGATGTGATTGGATTATGGTTTATGGTTTTGGAAATGGATCATAAAGTGATCTAGATGGTTTATGGTAGATGTGTAAGTGTAGAGATCCTGTATAGTCTAGCTGCTTGAAAAAGATTGTTTGTGCATATGGAAAGTGCTATTGTGATTGGACTCACATGTTATGTTTCTCATCGCAGCGTGGCTACAAAACTAGGATCACCTACATCGCTTAGCCTTAAACTAAAGGGTCTTTGACCTGGGCGTTGCTAGATCGGGGGTGTTACCTAGGTCTTCTTCTTTTTTGTTAGGCTCATATACACGGTTAGTGCATCGGGGGTTGAATGACTTACACGGATAATGCGTCGTGGATTTTGCATTGGCTTTTCCTAAACACCCGGTGTTGGGTATGGAAGAGGCGTGGCACCTAAACTGGTATGGTTGGTGTTCATATACTACCACCTATTGGTACTTGGGATCCTTTCAGAGCTCAGGTTCATGGAGGGAGGAGAAGCGGCCTCTGCCTATGTCTGGCTCCGGTAGATTGGAGGTGTTCTGCTCGCTCTTGGCGAGGTGAAATTCTCTATTTCCATAGTAGAGCGGATATGGATGGGTGGACCGATCGATCCTACTCAGGGTTTGGTGCTCTGCTAGTTATTTTGTCATAAACTTTTTGATGTTATGGTAAACACAAATTTTGTCATTGCATTAATACACGGTTGCCTGTTTCATTTGGACGGGGCATTTAAAGATTCTCTATTGTCATTTTCTCATGTCTTTGTGCACTTTATTTCACCCACCTCTATATTCTCTCTCTCTCTCTCTCTCTCTCTCTCTCTCTCTCTCTCTTCCTGCAATGCGGTCTACATATATATTCACCCTCCACAATGTTATATTTTTCTTGAGTATTCTTTCATTCATAACACACATTCAGGGGTAACACTAGTCTCTAGGTATCTCTGGATGTAGTTCGGCTCATGGCCTAAACTCCATGCTTAGTCGGGTGCTAATAAGTCCTCTCTTATGCAAATGCTTTTGCAACTTTGGTGTATATTGAAATTTGTATAAAAGTGTAAATTGTATAATTTGTGCATAGACCCCCAGGGAGAGGTATCTCTCACCAAGGCGCTAAGAACTCCTCCCATATGCAAATGATTCAGCAACTCTGATGTATATTGAAAATTGTATAAAAGTGTAAATTGTATAATTTGCGTATAGACCCTTGGGGAGGGGTATCTCTCAGTCGGGAAGTCAAAAGATGAGATTGTACTTCTCAAGGATGCCTTAAGCAAGTAGTTTTCTATTAAAGATTGGGCGACATACATCACTTTCTTGGTATGCGTATCAAGAGATATTGCAAACGTGGTATACTTGAACTTTTGCAGGAAGAGTGTATTCACAAGGTCTTGCAGCATTTTAATATGCAAGGGGGAAATCATTGAGTACCCCAATGGTTGCACACAAAAAACTTAGCAAGCACGATTGTCCCAAAACGGATGCTGAAGAAGTAGAGATGAAAAAGGTGTCGTATTCTTTGGCAGTTAGCATTCTTACGTTCTCCATGGTTAGCATACGGACAAAAATTTCATATGCAATGGAAGTGGTTAGCAGGTTTATGAAAAATTCAGGCAGAAAGCATTGGGAAGGAGTGAAGCACATCTTGAGATACATCAAGGGCTCAGCCAGCTATTGAGATGTCGAGCTCTACACCTTGAGCTGGCATCCACTACGGGTCTTGGCCGCTTACGGCATTTACTCACTGGCGCGTTAGGTGACCGACACAGAGGATCTCTGCCAGTGATTCTACAGTTGGACTACACTTATAGTGCCAGCCTAGTACGCTTCTAGCGAGTTCACACTTAGTGACTGGATGTACATATGTGCTACTTTTCAGCTTTAGCACTTAGTCATTTTGTACTCTCTTTTCTATGAAGAAGAAGAAGAAGATTTCCATCTTTGTGTGCTTTGTTCTTGTCTTGTGTATCTCTCTTGCATCCTCATTCTTTACATGGTATCAGAGCCTGGTGCAGGCAAGAGAGGCTAAGAGAGCAAGAGCATCACAATCCCTTCGTTCGTCCAAGTTTCTGAACAGGTCTCCAAAGTGCAGTACACAGAGATTTACTGTACAAGTACAATGGTTGTATGTACGTTTGATTGTGGAAACTCGTTGAGTATAGGAAGCGTTATAGGTACCACGATAGCAGGTTCAACAGATTTGCAGGTTTTTGCAAATTGCAACTATTTTGTCTTATTGCTTCAAGATGTCTGACGGTTTCAGTCAGATTGTTACTGACAAGCTTGAGAAAAATAACTACCCTACATGGAAGTTCAGAATAACAAATTTCCTTAAAGGAAAAGGTTATTGGGACTATCTAGAAGGAGACAATGAAAAGGAACCAGATATTCCCGAGGCAAATGCTACAACGGAACAAAGGAAAGCTTTGAGGGACTGGCAACAAGGCCAGAGCAAAGTGATGTATTGGCTTTCTATGAGCATCACAGATGGCATGATGGGCTATCTACAGGATGCTGAAACCCCTGCCATTGCATGGAAAAACTTAGGCAGAGTGTTCGAGGTGAACACCAAGGCTAGGAAGCTTCAACTAAAGTCGGAGCTAAATCAAGTTAAGAGGAACAACCTCTCTATCAATGATTATGATTTGAAGATCAAGAGTATCATTGAGGCTCTTGGATCTATTAAAGTCTCAGTGGAAGATGATGACATTGTCCGTGCATGCTTGGATGGTCTAGGAGATGAGTATGTACATTTAAGGTCTTCCATGAATACAAGAGACGACATCCCCATGTTCCAAGATTTGATTTCTATGCTTATTCTGGAGGAGAAGAACCTTGACACATCTTCTTCTCATGGCAGAAATAATTCTGAACAGGCCTTCTATTTTAACTCCAACAAAGGTAGAGGTAGAGGTCGTGGTCGAGGCCCAAGGGGTTGCAGGGGCCAATTTCTGGAAGGTCAATCAAATCAAAACAATACAGGTGACAGGGGAAACCATTCTCAAGGCAGGGGGAGTCAAAGAGGTCGTGGTGCAGGATCAAGCAGGCAGAAACATACTCCAGATAGCAGAGAATGTTGGACTTGTGGTGAAAGAGGTCACATGTCACGTGACTGTCCAAAGGGAAAAGCAAGTGGAAAGAGAGAACAGGGAAACTATGCATCTACTAGTAGAGATGTAGATAACACCAAAAATGAGCGCATGTTTGTTATGCAGCATGTAATGAATACAATGACTGCAGAGAATTCCACCCAAGATGATGTTTGGTATGTGGATTCAGGTGCCTCTAATCACATGACGTCTCGTGGAGAGTGGTTTAGAGATATGCGCAAACCAGATGTGTCAGGCTATGTGCAGACAGGAGATGACACAGCTCACCCCATTGCTCATGTAGGGGACATACCTCTAAATACGAAGAGTGGGAAATCAAAGTACTTAGTAGATGTACTTCATGTCCCAAACATTACAAAGAATCTTGTTTCTGTTGGACAAATGGTTGAGCAGGGTTTGCAGGTTCGCTTCAATCCGAATGGCTGTTATGTAGAAGATTTCCAGAATGGCTGTAAGCTGATCGCAGAGGGAAAATGTTTGGGCAGAATGTTTATGCTCAATGTAGACATGCCTGAGGTAAAAGCTGCATTATTTGCACAGGGCACAGGTGTTGTGGCTGATGCTGACATTTGGCACAAACGCATTGTCAATGAGCAAAGATTGCGCAACATGCAATCAAAATAGATTGTAAAAGGTTTGCCCAAATTCAAGGTGGATGGTATGCATAAAGTGTGTGCAGCATGCCAGTTTGGAAAACAGTCAAAGGGCTCATTTCCACATGAGCGCAATGTATGTAAAAAGCCACTTGAGGTGGTGCACACAGATGTTTGGGGTCCAACCGATACTGCAAGTATACATGGTTGCAGGTATTATGTATCTTTCATCGATGACCATACAAGGAAAGTATGGGTCTACTTCATGCGTAACAAAAGTGAAGTGTTTGGTCACTTTCAAGACTTCAAAGTCATGATTGAGAAGGAGACAAATATGAAAATCAAGACATTGAGGTCAGATGGAGGGGGAGAGTACTTCTCCAATGATTTTTTAAATTTTTTGCGAATGCATGGTATACGCAGGCAGTTTACATGCAGATATACTCCACAGCAGAATGGGGTCGCAGAAAGGAAAAATAGGCACATTGCAGAGGTTGCACGTGCATTGATGAATGAGAAGAACATGCCTCATCATTTCTGGGTTGAAGCTGTAAAATACACCTGTGTACATTATGAACAGGACACCTACAGCTACGGTGCATGATGTAACACGTGAGGAAAAGTTTACAGGTACAAAGCCTGATTTGGCACACTTGAAAGTGTTTGGCTGCATAGCTTACGTGCATGTACCAGATGAGTTGCGTAGGAAATTGGATCCTAAAGCAGAGAAATGTATTCTTGTGGGATATTCCCTTGAACAAAAGGGGTACAGGTGCTACAATCCTACTACACGAGAATTACGAGTGAGCAGAGATGTAGTCTTTGATGAGATGAGCAGCTGGTACAGTAATGCACATGGCACTATTGGGGCTGATGTAAAAGATGATGTGGTTGTACAAAATGTGAGGCCACAGTCACAGGTTTTGAGTGGACCACAAGAGTCCTGTTCTCGTGGATCTGTTGAGAAGCCATGGAATGGTAGACTACGTACACGGGTTACTCCACCAGCAGGTACAGGGAATGTATCACGAAAAGGAAAGGAAAAGGTTGATGAACCTCCCCTTATGGTTGATGCATCATCAGGTTTTTCACATGTAAACATGGATTCAGATGGTTCTGAACAAAGTCTTGATGAGGAATTTGGAATTCCGGCTGTCAGGACACCTGGTGTAAGGAAAGTACAAGAAGATTCTAGAGGGCAAAGGAGTGACCCAGGACCGCGCAGATCTAACAGAGTCAAAAATCCAGTTCAAAAATTGACTTATGATGGGTATCTAGCGCATCACCAAGCCTACATGGCTAAGGTGATACAGGATGTGGAGCCCACATGTTTTGAGGATGTAGTTGAAAATGTGCATTGGGATGATGCAATGAATGAAGAGATGGCTGCATTGGAAGCAAACAACACATGGGAGTTGGTGCCATTGCCAAGTGGCAAGAAAGCTATTGGATGTAAATGGGTGTATAAAACCAAGCATAAGGCTGATGGTAACATTGAGCGTCACAAGGCAAGGCTGGTCGCAAAGGGTTATGCACAGACGTATGGCATAGACTATGAGGAGACCTTTGCTCCAGTGGCAAAGATGATGACTGTGAGAGCTGTCATAGCAGTGGCTGCATCTAGAGGATGGATTATGCATCAAATGGATGTAAAGAATGCCTTCTTGAATGGTGAGTTGCAAGAGGAAGTGTATATGGATCAGCCACCTGGTTATGTCGATCCAGGTTACCCAGATTATGTATGCAGGCTTCTCAAAGCTTTGTATGGTTTGAAGCAGGGCTCTAGAGCATGGTATGACAGGATTGCCAAGTATCTTGTCAGTATTGGGTTTAGGAGAGCTCATGCAGATCATTCACTCTATGTACATGAGAGTGATGTGGGGATTGTGGTCATTACCATATATGTATATGACCTTATTATTGTGGGTGACAATGCTATGGAGATTGACCATGTGAAGGGTCTTCTCAAATAGGAGTTTCAAATGAAAGATTTGGGCGAGTTGCGCTACTTTCTTGACATTGAGGTGATCAGGACTCCAGAGGGTGTATGGCTGTCATAGAGACAGTATGCTTTGGACATGTTGTCAAAGTATGGTATGGCTGATTGTAAGCCAATTTCTATTCCCTTGGATGTGAATGCAAAGCTGAGTGCAGAGAAGGGTGATGTTGTTGAGGATGTCAATGTGTACAGGAAGATGGTGGGTAGTCTAATCTACTTGACTATCACGAGGCCAGACTTGAGCTACACAGTAGGCTTGGAGAGTCAGTTCATGCAGCTTCCGAGGAAGCCACATTTGGATGGAGTACGACGCACACTTAGGTATGTGCAAGGGACTCTTGACTACGCATTTTTCTATGCAGCAGATGCACCATTAGCATTGTATGGGTATATAGATGCAGATTGGGCAGGTAGCATTGTTGATAGGAGATCTACGAGTGGCTTCATGTTCTCTTTTGGGAGTGCTACTGTTACTTGGAGCAGCAAAAAGCAACCTACGGTTGCTTTATCAAGCATAGAGGCCGAGTACAGAGGTGCAGCAGTTGCGGCGTGCGAGGTAGCTTGGCTACGCACATTACTTGAGGACTTGGGAGTGCAGGTGGACCAACAGATTGTCATTCATTGTGACAACCTCAGCAGCATGCAGTTGGCTAGGAACCCAGTGTTCCATGCTAGGACCAAACACATAGAGGTCCATTACCACTACGTTCGAGAGCGAGTGTTGGCGGGCGACATCGACTTGGTCTACGTCAGCACAGAGGAGCAGATAGCAGATATCTTTACCAAGGCCCTCGGAGCTGAGAAGCTTCGACGTTTCCGGACTATGCTTGGACTCTGCGACATGCAGAGCTCGAGGGGGAGTGTTGAGATGTCGAGCTCTACACCTTGAGCTGGCATCCACTACGGGTCTTGGCCGCTTACGGCATTTACTCACTGGCGCGTTAGGTGACCGACACGGAGGATCTCTACCAGTGATTCTAAAGCTGGACTACACTTATAGTGCCAGCCTAGTACGCTTCTAGCGAGTTCACACTTAGTGACCGCATGTACATATGTGCTACTTTTCAGCTTTAGCACTTAGTCATTTTGTACTCTCTTTTCTGTGAAGAAGAAGAAGAATCTTTCCATCTCTGTGTGCTTTGTGCTTGTCTTGTGTATCTCTCTTGCATCCTCATTCTTTACACCAGCAAGTTATTACGCTTTGGGAAGAGTGATGCATCCATAGTTGTATACACTGATTCCGATTATGCGGGTTGTTTGAACACTAGGTGATCCACATCTAGTTACTTTTCTTTTTTGTTGGAGCGGTAGATTCTTGAAGATCATGTATCCAAAATTGCACTTCATCTTCCACCTTGAGGCAGAGTATGTTGTAGTTTCTAGTTCTAGAAAGGAAGCTGTGTGGTTATCTCTTCTAGTGGGAGACCTTGGTATACACCAAACTCCAGTGCTACATTGTGACAGTCAGTGTGCGATTGTGTTGGCAAAAAGACCCGCGTTTCACTCCAAGTCAAAACGCAAAGAGGTTAACTATCATGTGGTATGGGATATTTTGGCTAGCAAACGCATTGAGTAGTCAAAGTTCACACGGATGAAAACCCAACGGATGATCTAACTAAGAGCTTAGCCTCAAAGTTGTTTGCACATTGCATAGAGATGATGGGCGTAGGGTGAATCTACGTTCATGCTTTACAGTTTTTTACAGTTGTACATAATAGCCCCTACATTCTTTAGTCACTTGGACCACATTGGCCTTCAAGTGCAAAATCAAACACACTCCCAAAGGACAGTAAAGGTCCTTTCCCAACCATCACGGTTAGGGGAAGGAGGGCCAATATTCCAACTAGTTATGAGTTCAAGGGGCTGATGTGTGCAACATGGATTGGTTGGACCTACTACATTATACGTGCTAAGTCATTGAGCGTAGGTGACATTGCCTTTGTTGATGTGTTACAACCATGCACTCCTGCACTGATTCTTGGCTTTGAGTTGGCAAGCATTAATTGGCCAGGAGTGTACAAAATTCCCAACCCTGATGTGGCATTGATCTGTGTGTGCTACAGGCTAAAATTTTGGTGTAGAAACCTCAAGAGATGTACAATTGAGACTAGCTACCCTCCAATCGCAAACTGTGACACTCACTACAAGAGGTACTTCACATTAGCGACGCTCGCAGTGCATCACTCAAAAGTGAAAATCCACGGCATCGCTATAAGCGTTGCTATTCTATTTGTTTCATAGCGATGCCCATAGCGATGCTTATAACTACGCCGACAAGGGTAAAGAATAAACCGAGAGCGTCAAAACTCAGATTTTAGATCTGAATTTTTGGCACTCAAGTGAAAGAGGTAACCCGTGCTCTCCCTCTAGCTCTCTCTTTCTCTCCCCCCCCCCCCCCCCCCCCCCCCCCCCCCCCCACACACACACACACACAAACACATGAGGAGAGGAAGGAGAGCTAGGTATGCACCTTCCCTCTCCTCTCTCTCATGTTCCCTTCCCCTCTTTCTCTCTCTCTCTCTCTCTCACACACACACACACACACACACACACACACACACACACACACACACACACACACACACACACACACACACACACACACACACACACACACTGGCACACACACACTTGTGTCTTTGAAAGAGAGAGATAGAGAGAGACACAGAGAGAGAGAGATAAAACAAAGAGAAAGAGAGAGAGAGAGAGAGAGAGAGAGAGAGAGAGAGAGAGAGAGAGAGAGAGAGAGAGAGAGGAGAAAACAAAGAGAAAGAGAAAGACAGAGAGAATAAAAAACCAAAGAGAGAGAGGGGGAGAGAAAACGAAAGAGAGAGGTAAGGGGAAAAAACAAAGAGAGAGAGATTAAGTTAAGATTTAAATTAGATTTAAGATTATGTTAGACTACATTTAGATTTATGTTTATGTTGAGTTTAAAATTAGGTTAGATTTAGATTTACGTTAGATTAAGATTAGGTTAGATTTAAAATCAGGGCAAGATTTAAGATTAGTTAGCTATGTTAGATTTAAGTTAGATTACATTTAGGTTTAGGATTTAAGATTGGATTAGATTTAGGTTTATGTTGAGTTTAAGATTAGATTAGATTTAGATTTAAAATTGTCTAGATTAAATTAGATTTAAGTTAGATTACATTTAGGGTTTAGGTTAGATTTAAAGTTAGATTAGATTTAGGTTGATTTTGAGTTTAAAATTAGATTAGATCTAGATTTATGTTCAATTTAAGATTAGATTAGATTTTAGTGCATGTCAGTGAAGGCGCACTTTGCCCAAAGAGCAAACACTAGTTACACAACAATATGTATATTCCAATCAAAGTCTCATACCTATTAACTCACACACTAAAAATATTCAATTAGCCGCGAATCACCACATGTTCAATTAGGTTAGATTTAAGATTAGATTTTGGATTTAGTTTTTGTAGTAAAGTCTACCTTCGGGATTATGGTAAAAGAATTAGTTATGCGAAAGGTGATCCCTCTCTTCCTCTCTACGGATGCAACCTTAAGTTGGAAAGCTTTCAACGGTATGATACTCAGATTGGAGGCCACAGATTGGAGGCCAACACGTAATGTGCTAAGTAATCCTTAGAACAAAGATATGTTGTGAAGAGATATTAAGATGCAGTGAATTGCTACAGCTAGAGAAGAGGCAAAGGGGTTTTTTCCATTACATACACTATCATGTAGACGTGGGTGTGTAGATTTCTCATACACACAAATATAGGCATTGACCAATAAAAGCAAGATTATAACCCGGTGGTTCTGGTTTCCGTGCACCTCTAGACCAAGGTATGCGGGGATTGGACATGACTAGAGAATGTGAGGTAGTTTATAGTGTGAACAAAGAGAGAGAGAGAGAAAGAGAGAGTGAGAGAGAGAGAGAGAGAGAGAGAGAGAGAGAGAGAGAGAGAGAGAGAGAGAGAGAGAGAGAGATAGAGATAAAAGACGGAGGATGCCAATAGAAGATTAAATTTATGTCCAAGTTATAAGGTTTTTACCTTCATTATGAGTAGTGACGAGGATAGACACGAGGGGTAATTTCTAAAATTATCAAAGAACATTTCTTTATAATCGGGTAGCAATCCTAGGCCCAGGAAAAAACTCTAGAATCCCAGCTCTGGACGAACTCCTATGACACAAAATTGACCATAGTGGCCTCTCAGCTCAGTTAGGAAATATGACGTAGCTAAGTAGATAATTCAGTAGATTACTTAAGGGAGAGAGATAATTTCACACGCAAGAGATTATAGAGTAGAGAGAGAGAGAGAGTAAACACGATATACGTGGTTTACCCAATGTGGGATACATCCACGAGAAAGCAGCCACCTAATGGCTTTAGTACTTCAAACAAGAAGTACATTACAAAGGGATTATACCCTTAATAGAGATCCCGCGTTGCTTCACTCTCACCACTTCACACCCACCTTGTTGTATCAACTTCACACTTTGAAATGTGTGTAAAAATGGCCTCCTTTTATAGGACAAAAGGGCTGCCCTCTCTCATGAGAGGTAGCCATGTGTAGCCGCCCTTGTGTAGATAAGTCCAAATTGGACCCTCCAATCCGCCCATGTGTGGCCGCCCTTGAAAAGACAAGTCCGCTTTTGAATTCAAACACCAGCCACACCGGCCATTGAATTTCGACCATCAGCCACCGGCCATTGACTTTCAACCACTGACCACCGGCCATTGACTATCGGCCATCGGCAACCAGCCAACCGATCGGTCATTTTTCAATCGTGGCCCGGCCATTATATTCCGGCAAAAAGGAATATTCCGGTGAGTGACTTTTCTTCATGCAGGATGGCTTCTCCTCATGGGGGCGCCTTACAAATGTGCGTTTTTAATATAGAAAATTACAAGGGGTAAATCAACCTCCATACTTAACAATCTCCCACTTGGAAACTGATCTCCAAACCAAATCTGTGACTTCTTTCGATCCTGGCTTCTTATCCTTGAATGCCAATTGAAGATGAGAAAAAGCTCAACTTCTCCTCGTTGACCACCTTTGTAAACATGTCTACAGGATTTTCACTTGTATGCACCTTTCCTAGCTTTAGTTGTCCATCTTCCAAAAGAGTGCATATAAAGTGATATCTCACCTCAATGTGGTTTGTCCATTTTGTTGTTGTGGGTTGGTTGTAGGTTGCGGACATGGTTTCGACCTTGTCCTTCTTCTTCTTGGCACTTGGCCTATGTATATCCACTGGGTTTGGCGTGTTGGTTGACTCTCCCACTGCAAATCGATTACCGTTACGCCTGGCACTCGAGCTTCGATGGAGATGCGGACTTCGTCTAGTTGTGCTTTGAGCTCTTCTTCTTCTGTCGTCCAGTTAGCAAATCCTACTAGCCATTCATCCATTCACAATAGTTTAGGGGTTTCAATCTTGTAAACTGAAGGGTTTCATGAAAAGATCCTCAGTGGGGGCACCAAATGACGGAAGCAAAGCGAACCCTGAACCCCCGATGGCCTTTAAAACACCAGGGACCGAATGGCGCGCCTCGTGCCTGTCAGAGTAAAGCAAGCAGGGGGCACTACCTAGCTTCAGCGGCTAGGACGCAAACAACACACCACCATAACAAATTTTTCATCCAAGAGAGATGGATTCTTGGGAGTCATGATGAAGAGGAAGGGAAATGAGATCAAGTGAGAGAGAGAGAGAGAGAGAGAGAGAGAGAGAGAGAGAGAGAGAGAGAGTGAGGGAGGGGGTATAGCGGCTTAGTACTTAGTCACCATAGAAGGATGGCCAATCCGCACACCCTTCACACATACGCAAGCTCACTCCAAACACAAGACTAGGTGGCGATTCCGCACACCTCACATGGGCAAAACATTGCAAGAAAACATACTCACAAAACCTCAAGCTTTATTTAGAGAATAAGCCGATGAAATGGGGAGCATAGGGTAGGGGGATGAGAAGGGAGAGAGTGGTAGAGCACATGGCGGATAGGTGGGAGGTTATGGCGAAGACTCGCACGAGGGTTATGACCATCATTCTTCATTTAGCTGCCCTTCATCTTCCATAGCCTAAGGCTGTAGAGGTCATGCTCAAGACAAGCATGGTGATTGCGGTGATGGTGATGGTGTGGGTGTGGGTGTGTGCACTAGGCACACACAGTGCATAGTGTACTCTTTGGTGATGTTGTGTGTGTGTTTAGTGTGATGGTGACCCCTCTTTATATAGGGGAGGAGGGGGGAGAAATTCTATAATTTAGAAATGAAGAAATCATTATCTACATAGGCCATGTGACTGTGGGCCCCACTTGTCTAGCAGTCTCTTGAGAGAGAGACTAAGAGAGAGAGATGGGTTGATGAACAGCACTCTCTTGAGAGAGAGACTAAGAGAGAGAGATGGGTTGATGAAAAAAAGTAAAAGGTGACATGGAGAATAAAGTAATTACAAGAGGGGAGAGAGGGGAGTGTGTTCAGAGGTGAATTTGTGTGCAGATGTGTATGAACACAAGAAAAATAAGGTAACCACCGGGTGGGGATGGGTCTGTGGACACCTTTTTCAGTGAAACTGAGTGTGTGTGTGTGTGTGAGTGTGGGGAAGTTTATTTAGCTACAAGACAAGAGACATGGCACCCTTTAGAGAGAGAGGGGGTATTTGGGTCATGGGATATGATACGAGAGAGAAAGGGGGGGTGGGGTATACTATTTTGGAAGATAGGATAAGTTGCATGTGAGTTAGGGTGCATTATTGGTGAGTTAGAATGCATTATTGGTGAGAGGTGGGGTAGCTTGAGGGGAGAGAGAAAGGAGAAAGGACAAGGGGAAGAGAGAGGGGGTTGACCTTTTGAGTGGAGGAGAGGAAAAGGGACACACGACGGGGCAACAGTGAAGAAAAAGGAGACAAGGTGGGGATGGGCTGCCCCGCAGGCATGAGGTGGCCTATTTTACCTTTCTCATATATTTACATAATCATACTTTATTTTTTCTTACTTTTTCCAATGCCTTTTATCACTCCGAGGGGGTTTTCATGGGGTGGGGACGAGAGAAGAGGGGTATGGAAGCTTGGCTTGTGAAAAGCCCCCATCAGATTGAATAAGCACTTCATGAGAAATACCTTATTGGATGCCGATGGTTTCTCATAGAAGTTGTCCAGTGACTTAAGCTTCTCCTCCATGGTCTTCATCTCCGAAATGTTGAAGGCCACCGCTGATGCCTAGCTTAAATGGATTGTTCTAAGTGCCTTTAGGTCAAGGACAATCCATGCTTCATCTACCATCGCAACTTCTTTGCAAGACCGTCTAGTGGAAAATAAAGGTCCTTCTGGTAGAGATAGTCTTCAATTTGCATCTTCCAATGTTGGAAATTTTTATTGTTGAACTTCTCGATCTTGAGCTTTCCTTTCTCTGCCATTACTCCCACTCAATTCAAGGAATCCTTTCCTTCAAATAATTTAGCTAAGAGAAAACCTTGCTCTGATACCAGTTGTCAAAAAATATGACGTACTAAGTAGATAATTGAGTAGATTATTTAATGGAGAGAGATAATTTTCATACATAAGGGATTATAGAGTAGAGAGAGAGAGAGAGAGAGAGAGAGAGAGAGAGAGAGAGAGAGAGAGAGAGAGAGAGAGATTACACACAATATATGTGGTTCACCCAATGTGGCCTACATCCACGAGAAAGCAGTCACTTAATAGCTTTGTACTTCAAACAAGAAGTAGGTTACAAAGGGATTATATCCTTAATAGAGCTCCCACCTTGCTTCACTCTCACCACCTCACACCCACCTTGTTGCATCAACTTCACACTCTAAAATGTGTGTAGAAATGGCCTCCTTTTATAGGCCAAAATAGCCACCCTCTCTCATGGGAGGCAGCCATGTGTAGCCGCCCTCTAAAATGGCCTCCTTTTATAGGCCAAAAGGGTTGCCCTCTGTCATGAGAGGTAGCCATGTGTAGCTGCCCTTGTGTAGATAAATCCAAATCAGATCCTCCAATCCGCCCATGTGTGGTCACCCTTGAAAAGACAAGCCCGCTTTTGAATTCAGCCACCGGCCACCGGCCATTGACCTCCGACCACCGGCCAACCGGCCAACTAATCGATCATTTTTCGACTGTCGCCCCCGGCCATAATATTTTGGCAAAAATGAGTATTCTAGCAAAGACAGTCTCGACCTTGGGCTCGAGACTGGGTGTAAAAATTTTGGTTTCTGACGAGTGATTTTTCTTCATGCACGACGGCTTCTCCTCATAGCAGGGGCCTTACAAATATGCATTTTTAATACAAAAATTGACAAGGGGTAAATCAGGCTCCATACTTAACAAGCTCAACGAAATTGGACGAGACTTGAATTGTAGCATGCCCCTATATAGTAGAACACTTCCATATCATTAGATGACCATTTGGTAGGGGTCAAGGGGGTCCCAAGTAAATAATCTAGATTTTTATCATATGCAAGAATTGGATTTTAACTCCACGGGCAACTTATAGACAAGGTCTATACATAGTGTACCTAGATGGTTTTTTCTTAAAAAGTCAAGGCAAGCTCTCAAACAACAAGAAACTGCTCAAATTCTATAGAGTGTCAAAATCGACATTTGAAGTCAAAATGACTCTGAATGAGCCCAAACTCGATGAGCAGCATCAAGACTATGTAACAGACAAGTCCATATCTTCAAAAGTGACCAGCTAACTCTACATGCCAAGTAGTCACAAAAAACGATGATTTCAGAGTCGACAAGAGCAGGAAGTGATGCCTATACGACCAAATATTACCAAATTCATTTTAGGACTTTTTTAAGATGTATTAAAGATGTTTAGTTCATTAAATTATCTTTTCATGCAAAAAAAGTGACTGTTGTAGATAATCGCAATTATTTACTTTTGTGTGTATAGGCTTGAAAATTAGCGTGTCACGTCACTTATCACTTGTACACATCTATTATATGCCATATGTCAAGTATGAGCCCAAAAGATCCAGAAAACCTTTGATTTTGTAAAAAAACGCACTAAAGGAAAGATCTTCTGTCTAAATTTTGAGTTAACAAGAACATTTTTTGATCCAAATCATCCCATATCTCACACAGAGGCTTTACATCTTGTCTAGAACAAGAAAAAATGCCCAATTTGATGAAAAAGTTAATAATCGTGATTATTTACTTTTCTACCCAAATAGGGTCAAATTTCAACTTTGACCTTATTGGACCAAAGTACATGACGTTCCAAGCCTACCAATTAACTTTGATCAAATTTGGATCTCAAAAACTCAAAATCCCTTTATATCTTACTCTTTCAGAGTTTGAAGCCTCAATCTGCCACCATTTTCACCCAGTGCACTCAAATGAACCCACACTTCACTCAGAGTATCTAAATACCACCTGTCTCAAGCCTATGATATATAAAATGCAAAAAGTTGGAAAAATTTCCCAGTTGTAAATAATTGTGACTTTTTACATTAGTTGAAAATTTTGCCTGGATTGTATGATTTTGATCTCTTCATGTTTTTATGCATCTATGCATGCTCCAAAATTGATTTGAAGAAAAATGCACATCATTTGCCAGCAATTCAGACTCAAGGCATTTTAGAGCGGAGTCCGTAAATTTTTCTAAGTTTGACACTGTATTCTCCTGATAGGTGCAGTGCAAGCGATTGAGAGGGCAAAGAAGATGATGTCACGAAAAGATAAGCTGTAAGAATTTCCACCATACCAATTGGATCCGAGCTCTGTTAAGACGGCAAAGGTACCCTACCTGTCTAAAGAGCAGCTTGAAGAAAACAACACTACGGTGTTCAGCAGCAGATTCAAGAGTGAACAAACACTAGGTAGAGTTACAAATGCTACCAAAAGAGGTTTATAATGTAGCTGCAAAGCCAGACACTAAAGAAGCCAACATAAGACTGGGACTTCAATAATTCTACGACAAAGAGCCATGCGGAGTGGAATTCCAAAGAGCCTATGAACTGTAATCCACAATCAAAGAAGATGGATCTGCTGAGATCACGGGTCAGCATGGGGAAAAAATTGAGGTGATTATCACCAAGGACATAGTGATCGAAGTAGTGAATTTGCCAACAGAAGGTATGACAATGAGGGCCAGGGATAAGAAAACAGTAGGTACTTTTTGTTGCTTCCACCTTCTCTGATCTCATTCTCAGGAAAGTGGAGGATCCAGCTCATCTTTACCACCAACATTTCCACTTCCTTTCAAAGAGACTGCCACTATACACAACTCCGAATCATGCAGTTGCAACTACTCACATAAGTGTTGAAGTCAACGACAAGGGAATCCATAGATCACACACAATATGTGCTTACAACAATAAAGGGCACAAAGAAAGAAGGAAACATAACATATATGGGTGCTCCACAAGTGCTAACAAGAATTTCATACCGTGCTATTGTAGTGGCCAACAACTTTCTGACAGACCCAGTTCAGAATACGTGCATCCTTTATATCTTTATCCACATTCAAGAGATCAAATTACTCATACCTTGAATAGGAAGAATCCGTTTCCCAAGTAGTATCTACATCCAGAGAACTGCTATAGTCTGCTTCCACTTCCTCTTCTAGATCGCGATCCAAAAAAAATTCCATTTCTATTGCGTCAACCTTGTCTACAAAATTCACTTTATGATGTCTAGCACAAATCAATGGAATCTGACCAATTGTACATTAGCTTGACAACACATCCTCCAACTCATTTGGAGCCATCGACACTTCCTCAATAGTTGGAATCTCTTTGACCGACATCTTGGGCATAGGTACAACTATATCTCTTTGCAACTCTATCCTAATGCAAGCAATCCATAAAGTTGCTGAACTTTTAAAAATCAACATTTTTTGCAGTAATTACCTTGATAAGATATCCCCAAAGAGCCTCGCACTCCCACCCAAATTCTCAAAAATCACCCTCCAAGCTTTGCCTTAAACCATACAACTTTTTATTTACATCATTTAGCTACGTATCCAGCACAAACTTGCATCAAAAGGCTTCTCCCAAGGCCACCCAATCTAGTTTTTCTTCATCAGGCAGATAACCCATCGTACCATTTATTTGTTTTACCACACGAGCCACAGTGGAAAAACCTGAATCGCACCTTCTTTCCTTGACAAACTACTCTCTAGCAAAAGCAATCCATAGACTTGTAGGCAAGTTTTTGTGTCTTCAACCCACTTAAAACTAGAAAATCTAACCTTGCACATCCACTATCACCAAAACCACATTTCACCTTCAATGAGGAGCAATCGAATTCTCCTCCATGGGGGGCACCAGAAGATGGAGAGGGGAAACGGGAACATATTCGAAAACACGCTAGATTGCCTCTCTATAGCGCAATGCACTCGTAGCACCCCACTAATCTCAAAACACCTTCAAAACTTGACAATTCCACTAGAAAAACACCTCCTACACTCATACCAATGCATACATGCTCTGCAAAATCAATAGACAGCACATACATCAATTTTTCTTACTTTTAGCACTTCCATGATACACAAACCTCTCTCTTTTTCTCTCTCGCACACAAAAATGGTCTTGAGGGTGCAGAGGTGCACACACTCTAGCACCACACACACAAGAGACAAGCAAAGAAGAAAGGGGAGAAAGACGGTAGTGCAATTGGCTATAATAGCTTCAACTCCAATAAAAAAACACCATCTATAGTTTTCATACATGCATTGATCTATGTTGCACCATGTCCATCTTCTTCACACAAAGGGGCACACAGATCCCTCTCGGCTTGGATCCATGAGCACACACCTCAATGAGCAGCCCACTCTTGGCCACCAAGAGCTCTCTAGATACCTCCTAGACCACTCCCAGAATGGAAAAAAAGGGACTCTTGTGAGACAAATTTTCTATTCCTGGTAAATTTCTCTCCTTTTTAGACACTTGTCCCACTTTATTTAGCATGATTGCATGAAAAATCCCACTTTGGTTGAAATTTCTTGAACAACACTCCATGGGGATGGCTCCCCATATATGGCAGTAGAGCCAGGTGCCATGGCACTTTACACAAGCTTTAGGTTGCCCTCAATAAAAAGGGGGGGCCCTTGGGAACCCCATGAGAACAAGCCCCTACAGGCACTATTGATCTCCAACCACCGCAATCAAAGTGCCATGCCAATGATGTGCTGCCAATAGCCAAGAACAAAGCAAGGGAAGTGAGAGCTCCATGGTAGCTTCTCACTCTTCTTAATTCTTGTATAAGAGTCATGGGGTAGCATATATACCCCACCCTTCTCCTTGATGCACTCTTATGTGGGACTATTCCCTCTTACATGTGGTACACACAGAGCACTCCTCTAGAAAACACAAAGAAAAACACCATCAACCTAGTGTTAAAAAACCCTTTTTTTGTCCCTCCTTTGAATCATTCCCACTCGCTACACCAGGGTCTGATTCACACATTGTAAAGCCATGAAAAAACTTCATATTATCACCTTCAAACTCCAAGGACCCGCACATTGAGGAACACCTTTGGCACTTTCATTGCAGAACTTCAAATACTTTGACGAGCCACCACTATCATGGCCCAAAAAAACCACATAATGCATACACATCCGCTGCCCTTTTCCTGCTCTTGACCTTTAGATCTACATGAACACTTTGGCATGCCCTTGTGAGCACACATAGCAAGGTATTTCACTCCGCATAGCATCAACCAACTTTAGTTGCACCAATGTGATGACATGTGGTGCTCTAGGTAGCTCTAGAAGGGCTTCATTTTGTTTCTTAGATAGTTGGGCCATATGGACAAGAGAAGAATGCCTCGTCCAAAGCTTGATATCACGTGGTGCTACATGAAGCTCTATGAGAGGTTGTGTGTTTCTCTTAGATGTATATCTATTGTAAACAAGAGTAGAATTCGGAAAATAAATATCATTTAGATATTCTCATGTCTTAGACATTTAACCCAATGCTTGAGAAAAACCTAGGTATAGTGTAATCGCACCTAGATAATTTGAAATTTACCTCTAAATTTTAAATCAAGAGATAAGAAAACCTATAGACATTAGATAAATTTAGTATAATAACATTCAAATATAGCTGATTTCCCTTTAGAATTTTTATTTGAAGGTTTTCCAATCTCCCTATAATTTGAAAAAAAATCAAGCATTCATTTAGCCATTGTGGGCAAAAGAAGAATTAGGGGAAGAAACCCCCTCCTGATTTGCATCGTATTGGAGGTTAATGGATATGGTTATAATTGATAAAGTTTAATTTTGAGATGTTAAGAGCTAGATGTCCCTTGTCTGGGGATCTTTGTGGCTAGAGATGGATGGACTTACATGTTATACTTAATAAAAAGAAATTTTCAATTTGACAAGCCACTATTCTCTACAATGTCCATTGCTCATTCAATGATTTTGTACTTAATTGCCTCCTGAGGTTTCTCGGTCTTGCACTCACTCAAAAATACTTGCTTGGGGATAGGGATTGGAGGACACCCTGTTCCTATTCAATCTGTATTTTTTTTCCCAAATTTCATTTTATAATACCCTTCTATAAGTGAAAATGTGACAAAACCATATATTTAATAACTCCTACACTCATGTAATAGTCACATAATTACTAATTGACCACCATCCCCCCCCCCCCCCCCCCCCCCCCCCCCCCCCCCCCTCGGAGTTCATTTACATCTTATGGCCTATAATCTCATCCAATAACATGTCTGTAAAGGGAAGTGGAAGCAGGTCTTTAATGGTTTGATCATTCAACGTCTTGTAATCCACATATACTTTCAACTTTCCATTCTTCTTGGGAGCTACCACTATTGGAAAAATCCAGTCTGCTTGCAACCTCTATAATGAACTTTCTATCTCTTCCTTAACATTCTTGGCATAGTTAGAGCTCATCATGTATCTCTTCAGCTCCATTGGTATGGCATCTAGTTTTAGTTGTATTTGACGTTGGCACACCTCTAGATCTACTCCTTTTAGATTAGTGTGTACCCAGGCAAATATGTCCTTGTATTTCTGGAATAGTTCCTTTTGTTTTTCCTTGATCTCTAAATTCATATACTTATTAGTCCTTATCATTTGAGGGTTGTCCTTTGAGCCGAGACTCCATTCTTCTATTGCTTGGTCAATTGGAAGCAACCAGTTTGGGCCTTCTCCCTTCTACTTGGCTAGTGTCATGGATTCCTTTTTAGTCCTAATGATATCAACATATCATTGAAGGGGTTTCTTAGCTGCAATTATTCCTTTTGAATTTCTATTCCATCAACTGCTTGGTTCCCTTGATTCCAGTTTGCTGCCTGACTGGTTTTCTATATTGGTATGAAGTTAAACTTATCTTGTGCTTATTGCTTTGGTGGTCGCACATCTAGCTCAATGAATCTTTCCCTAGGATTAAGATCAATGTACTAATTCAGGTACTATCTTTTTTGCCTTTAAGCTTCTTCTTTGTCCATCAAGACAACACTCAAATATATATGCGTTAATGGAAAAATTTTCGTTGCAGTCATCAGTTTCTCAATCTTCTTAGTAGTGTACTTTTTTCATAGCTCCTCTAGTCTCAGATCTTTCTTTCAACTTTTGGTATTATTAATCTTTACATATATTTTCCTACTAGATCCAGGGATTATTAGCATCTGGTCAGCATAGTCGTGAACTGCTATAGCCATTCTTAGCCAGATCTCTCAACCATGGTCTACCCAAAAGCATCCCATAGGCTCTCTGCATACCTAGTACCAAGAAGCTAGTCTTGAACTTCTCTTTATCAATGTTGATATGCATATTCTAATTAATATCTATGTCTGAAATTACTTGGTGGTTGGAAATTGTCACTCTAAATGGTGCTGGTTCTAGATCGGTGCTTCCTAGTTTTTGCCTCAAATGTTCACCCACGGAGTTGACTGCTACTCTCCCATTTAGTATTACTCCTGATAGCAATTCCCACTACTTCTTTAGCTTGTAATTAACTTGAACAACTGGAACCTCATTATCCCTTATGGATTCCAAATCTAGTGCTCCTGCTTCAACTTCTACCTTTCTCTTTAGTCTGATGAACTTAGCAGCTTTTTTCAATTTTTGTTTGATATAATCCAAATATATTGTTAACTTTTGGATCCTTCAATATAAATTTACATATTTTAGTTTTTCATGCTCATTAGGTCCAAAACTACAATGTTAATTGGTAGATTTTTTCTCCGTTTGAATGTCTTCATTGTTCCACTGGCCCGACTTCCTTGATTTGGCGGTTGACTTACACTATGATAGATTCTTTGTCTGATCCTTCACTTGTTTAGTTACTCCAGCTTCAACCAAGTCTGATCCTTCACTTGTTCAGTTAACCCAGCTTCAACCAAGTCTGATCTAACTTGTCATACTTCTTTAGCTAGAATTTGAACTGTAACTATCATGGATTTATTTAATCTAAAGACTACCTTTTCCCCTACTTATCGTAATTGTTCTTTTTGAGCTCTTGAATACGACTGTAGTTTTAGAGTCATACAAGAATCTAAACACTCTTGTTGTTCTGGTGTCATCTTTTCTAGATTCTCTGTAACCTCTACTTCTAGCTCTTGTTGCTCTTGCCATTTATCTACTACATTCTCTTTGCCTTTTTCCTTCCAAACAGCTCACTACTACTCCCACTTCTTGGTTTCAGAACTTTGCTTCTTCTCAGGTTCATCTCAAATTTTGTCAATTATGACACCTTTAGTTCTAGTAACAACGCTGACTAGCACTGATTTAGGTGCCTTCTATCCAGGTCCTTCTTGTTTGGCAGCAACATTTGGGCATTGACCTACAAAGTGACCATATTCCCACATGTATAGTAATTTAAGCTTTGTTTACCAAACTTGCGTCTACCTTTGCCTAGGTCAATATCTCTTTGGTATATGCCTCTACCATTACCATCACCTATGGGAGTATCTATGGTCTCTTGATCTGTATTTTGAACACTAGATCTTCATTTTTTTACTGGAGGCGTTTGTCTTAGCTATTTGAGTAATTTGCTTCAACAATTTTTTTAGCTTTTTGGTCCATGGTTCCTTCTTCTTGGTTTTACCCTTTTCATTTGAGTCACTCTCAAATGAATCAGAAGTAGTTCTAAACTTTACTCATTTAGTTGGTGACTCACTATTACTGAATTGTCTTTTCTTGGGGGCCTTCTCCTTTTTGGTTTGTTGCTTTGATTTTAGCGCTCATTGAACTAGATCATTAAATTTATTTGTGAGGGTGCTGGAACCTCATGTTCCCTTAACTTCTTGCTTTTGAAACCATTAAGGAACCAAGCTTGCATCCTTTTTTCTGATGGAGGCTTCTGTAGTTGTCTAGTCAATTCCTTAATCTTCTCCACATAGCTTATGATCAAGAACTTTCCATGCTTAATTTTATCTAGTTTGCGTAGTATGTCTTCATCATCCCTACTATTTGAATATCTCAAGAAAAAATCTTTAATTAGCTTGTTGTAGAATCAAAGCCATCAAGCTAGAGAACGATACATAATACCATTTTCTAGTTGCCACTTTCAGTGTTTGAGGAGAAGGTTCCCCCCATTAACTCTCATCTATGTCCTTGAGTTCAACA
The DNA here is from genome assembly GCF_014529385.1 of Adiantum capillus-veneris. Classification (NCBI taxonomy): domain Eukaryota; kingdom Viridiplantae; phylum Streptophyta; class Polypodiopsida; order Polypodiales; family Pteridaceae; genus Adiantum; species Adiantum capillus-veneris. The sequence goes on from NC_140951.1 coordinate 108,358,356, forward strand.
TACTATTCAAAGGCTTGGATGTGAACATCTGGGTCATTTTTCTTTCCTCCTTTGAAAACAAGAAATGAGATTTTCAGGTGAGTAGAACATTTGTGGTTACCGATTTTGGTTTTGTGAGCTAGTTTCCTACCTTTGGATCTTCTTTTACTGTAATGGTTTGTAATAGCTTGCCAATCATTGTACTTTTAAGTCTCATTCATTGTGTATTCTTCAATCTTCTTTGTTGGTTTTTTTCTTGTTGATCGATGAGTTTTCTTGTTGCCCTCGCTTTCCCTAGTATGTTTCTTGATTCACTGATATCCATGAGATCAGGTCCGTCTCTTTGCTCTATGTACGCCTTTGCCTAGAGTGAGTCCAATGCTGAGAATCCATGGATTCATTAGTTGTTCCTAGTCCTCAAGGAACATTTGTCTTGACTTTCATTCCTAAGCTCTCTCTCAATATCAGATCCTTGCTTAGACTCTTCCTAGATTGGACTGACATGGTCCAAATCATCCATGAATCTAGTAGCTAGCCTTCTACCATGTGCAACTTGTCTATGCCACATGGTTGATGTTTGATATCTCTAATGCCAATCAGGAGATACCTCAATTGTCACAAGATCAACTTATCTCAAGCCATCATGATTGCCAAAATGAAATGAGCTAAACATTTATGACAACTATTCCCAACTTGTTCAGTTTGAGTTAGTTAGATCAAGTTATGCCTTTAGATAAGACAAGATTGGAATCAAATACAAAGATTAGAATTGAAATATAAACTGAAATGGAATTGAGATTGAATACTGAAATTAGAGACTAGAACTGGAATATATTCATATTAGTGTAAGCCAATCTCGGGGAATCCACTAGAAAATATGTAAGATAGCATGTGCAAAAATAATAGGGGACTTATAATTAGATACATTTATAGAAAATACAATTACATAAAGGGGTTTGATTGAGAAAGGTAAAATTTCATACATAAGGGCTAGTTTTTTTAGACAAAAATGAATACAAAAGGGCTACATATAATAATTGAAAATATATAGGTAAGGGATTATTTGAATTCCTTTTGTGGGTACATGCTTTATGCAATTTTTACATAGTGGAATCCTCGAGAAGCCAGTACAACAATGTGAGCCAATTCTGCTCTGATCTCAATTAGGGTTATAAAGATATAAGAGCATAGAGAGCTCTAAGATACAAAGATCATTGAGAAGATAGAGATCCCTCAAAATGAATTCGTGAGCCTTATATATAGCTACCAAATTTGACCTCTGGCTGACTATCCATTGTGCTAGTTACCGAAGTAACTACCCATGGAATTACCAGCCCAGCCACCATCTATTACCTTGACTGGTGAGTGTTTCCATTGTCTACAATGCTAATATTTTTATGGTTGATGTGGATTTTTTTGGAGTTACCATAAATAGCCCAACTATGAAGAGAGGTATGCCATCTGATTTTCATGGCATATACACAATAGAGGTGGTTGTTATGTTGGGTGAAGGCTTAACTAATCAAGAAAAGGAGATCTATATCAAACTTTGTGTTCGAACATAGGATTCAACTCAAGGAGGGGTGTAGACTAAAGGCACAAAAGATACAAAGGCTAGGAGAGATTTAGCACTCAGGAAGCCTTATGGTAGGAGATCAACAAACTACTTGAAGTAGGTATTATCTACCTAGTGCAAGAATAGAATTGGGTTTGTCTATTTTATATTACTCCAAAGAAGGAGTGGAGGGTGTGCATTGATTACAAGCCACTTCATGCTGAAGCTATGTTTTCAAAGGCTTTATGAAGAAGGTGGCTTCATTTGTTAGGTCATGTGGTTTCACAAAATGGTATAGATGTAGATCTTGAAAATGTGAAGGCCCTAGGGTTGATGGATCCTCCGTGTATTGCTCAAGGTTTGGATTTTCTTGTGCACAAATTGAGATACGTATCAAGTTTTTGTCAATCAAAGTAATAATGCTCGAGATATTATAGCTGGAAGAATAAGGTGGTTTGTAGGTTTTTTCCATGTGGGACAAGTGCAACAATGGCCCAAGGGGTATGTGAAATGATAGGATTAACATTTTCAACTGATGGTACATGTTGGTCTTTTCATATCTACAAATGGAGTCCAAATGGCTAGATATGAGTAGATGAAATCTCACTGAGAGCCAGATCTAAACCATTTTGGTCACCTCAAGAAGCATGCCATTGGAATTTCTTAAATCTTGCAAGGGTTTTGATAGTTGGTATGCATCATATGGGACAAGAAATAAATGAGCGCTTGATGATCAAAGACCTCGGCACCAAGATGCATCCGATCAAATTTTGAAGCATGAAAAGGGATAAATAAAAAAGAAATGTTTTTTTCTACTTTTGCGCCCCTCGGTTTGAGGCCTCAAAAATGACAAAATCTAGATGAGAGTGCAAGAGTCGGAGGTCGGGCTACATGCCTTTAAGGGGGTTTTATTGCTTCAGCTAGTAACATGGCTCGTTACAAGTCTAGTGTTGTGGGGTTCCAAGATGTTGCAGGTCAGAAGTGTCTCTAGACTTTAGTTGGCAAATAATGTGAAGAGTTTTTTTGTGGAATTTTGAAAGCGGATTATCTCCGTGGGGCTGCCACATGACACCAATTAATACCATATGCAAAGTTAAAGGCCCATGGGGTGAGCTATATATATAAGAATGGTTACCCTCATAAGGAATCAAGCAAGAAGGGAAAGGTGTTGCTATCTTAGTATGTGACTATGGAGCCTATGCTAGGATGTCTACACGCATATAGATTCTGATGGGGTTGATGTTAGAGATGGTAGTTCTTTTCTCTGTTAGTTGGAGAGGGACATGCTTGGCAGGTTCTCACAGAAGGGCCCAAAATGCTCTCTCCTTTTTTGTGAGGGTGCCCTCCCACCAATTGGCATTTCCACTAGATTGGAGCTTTGTAAAGGTGGGGATTCATGAGGTGGTTCTTATGTAGGCCATGCAAAAAGTTCCTAACTCAAGTCTGGCAAGTGTGAGATAAACGAATGGTTGCTAGATATTTAAATAGTTTTTTTTTATTGGACGTTTATCAAGAATGGGGAGTGGACCCTTTTTTTCTTGTAGAGTGGAGAGGAGAAGTTGAGTTTGTTTTAGGGAGAAAGCATTGTAAATAGGGCCTAACTATCATAGCCATTCCCACACATCAATTTCTTTGTTGTCTCTCCCTTGCCCCTTCTATTTTTCTTATCTTTTGTGTAGTGGTGCAAATTGTGTGTGTGTGTGTGTGTGTGTGTGTGTGTTTGTTGGTTCACTTTGCCATTTGTGTTGTGTGTGTGTGTGTGTGTGAGAGAGAGAGAGAGAGAGAGAGAGAGAGAGAGAGAGAGAGAGAGAGAGAGAGAGAGCTATTGATAGCTAAGAGATTACTGTGTTGATGGGTGTGTGCTAAGTGGAATTTTCTAAAAATGGGTGTGCAGGAACATATTTGGTGCAAAATTTGGTCAATCTCTAAGGTCTATGGATAGGATTTGGGTGCTTTGTTGTTAGGAAATAGAGGCCTAACTAAATAGAATTAGAGTGATTTACTTAATGGAGATAGATAATTTTCACAAAAAAGAGAGATAAAAGAGAAGAGATAGAGAGAGAGAGCACACATGATATACATGGTTCACCAAATTTGGGCTACATCCATGGGAAAGCAGTCACTTAATGGATTTGCACATCAATCTTGAAGTAGATTACAAAGGGATTAGCGACCCTTTGTGGAACTCCCACCTTTCTTCACTCTCACCACTACCACCACACTCCACCAACTCACACACCTTTCAATGCACCTTCAATGATCCCTTTTCTGTGCAGAAGAGTCCTCCTTCTATAGGCCAAAATGGATTTCCATCTCTCATGAGAGATGGTCGTGTGTAGCCACCCTTGTATAGACAAGTCTAGGATAAACTCTCCTATGTGTCCATGTGTAGGCACCATCTTGTAGACAAGTCCAAGTAGAATTCTCGATGTGCCCATGTGTAGCCACCTTTATGTTGACAAGTCCAAGTAGAAGTAGGCCACCAGCCATAGGCTTTTGACCATTCTTTTTGACTTGACCATTCACCATTGACTTGACCATTGACCATTGACCATCGGCCATTGTTCGACCGTTTTTTGGTCACTTTTGGGGTGCTGCCCAATCAAAATATTCCAATGAAAAAGAATGTGAATTTGTGGGTTTTCCGACGAGTGATTTTTCTCATGCAAGATGGCTTCTCCTCATGATGAGGGCCTTGCAAATGTGTGATTTTGAAAGTAAAATATTATAGGGGGTGAATCAGGCTCCATACTTAACACTCTCCCACTTGGTGATTGATCTCCACACCAAACCTGTGACCAATTTCCATGTTGTCTTCTTATCCTTCAGTGCCAATTGAAGATTGGTAAAAGGTCAACTTCTCCTTATTAAAACCACCTTTGTTAACATGTCTGCAGGATTTGTGCTCGCATGTATATTTCCAAGTTTTAGTTGTCCTTCCTCCAGAAAAGTACGTATGAAGTGATATCTCACCTCAATATGCTTTTTTCTAATAGCTAAAGTTTTTGCAAGATGAACGGTGCTTTGACTGGTTATGTACAAGACACAATTGGCTTGCTTGTATCCAAGCTCCTCCAAGAATCTATGAAGCCACAAAATCTCTTTGCTTGAATCCATGAGAGCTACATATTCCGCTTCCATGGTAGAAAGTGAGACCACTTTATACATCTTTGAATCCCAACTTACTATCATGCCTCCAACCGTGAAGACATAGCCACTACTGCTCCTTCAAGTATCTTTGTCACCTACCTCTGCATCAGCATACCCTTGCAAGAAAATGTCAGTGCCTCCAAAATACAGAGCATTCATAATTTTCTCTCATAGTTGTCTCCTTTTGATACCCACTTCAAAGATTGACAATTCTCTTTACTTGGATTATCCATGAATCTACTCACAACTCCCATTGCATGTGTAATATCTAGCCTTTTTCAGAACATAGCATACACTCGGGGGGTTGCCATATGTAAACCATCTATACAACGTGCGTTCCCCTTATCTGTGAATCTTGAACAAATAAAACAACCCCTCTTTCTTTATGAACTTACGGGTTTTTTTCCAAAGTGCAATAAAAAAAACCCCTTATTTAAATATATTTATGTAAATTTACCCATAATTTTTGAATGAAAATACCCCTCCTCTTGAACTCTCATGGTGTACTTACATACATAGAGGTGGACCCCCCGAGAGCATACATTAGAGAACCTACCATTGTAGCATATGGAACTTTAGACATATACGCTATCTTCACTCCTGTCTTTTGAAACATATCCTTGGTTAGTTTAAAGTGACAAGCCAAAGGTGTAGAAACTAATCTTGCATCTTGCATTGCAAACATTTCTAGTATATTTTTTTATGTAATCCTCTTAAGATAGCTTTAGTGTCTTCTTCGTCCTCTCCCTTGATATCTTCATACCAAGTATCCTCTTTGCAGAACATAAATCTTTCATTGAAAAATATTTAGACGGCTCTTCTTTTAGGTCTTTGATATCCTGCATGTTAGCACTTGCAATCAAAATGTCATCAATATACAACATAAGGATGATGAGCTTACCATCTGCCAAAATCTTTGTGTAGAGGTAGTGATCTAAGTTGCATCTTCTGAATCCGTGATCCAACATCCATCAATCAAACTTCAAGTACCACTGTTTTGATGCTTTCTTTAGACCATACAAGCTCTTTTTTAATTTGCAAACCATTTTCTCCTTACCCTTTTCTTAATATTCCTTTGGTTGAAGCATGTAAATGTCCTCCTCCAAGTTGCTAGAGGGAACGTCTTGTTTACATACATTTGCTCAAGATTTAAGTCATGATCTCTCTCTCTCTCTCTCTCTCTCTCTCTCTCTCTCTCTCTCTCTCTGTTTGAAGGGCTCAGTTGAAGGCATCTATCTGTATATGCATGCCAATAGAGAGAAATAAATGGTAGGTTTGATGTATTCTTGTGAGGAAGTGTGTATGCATTGTTGGCCTACCAAGAGCTAGATTGGGAGATGGTAAGCGAGGAGAGAGAGAGAGAGAGAGAGAGAGAGAGAGAGAGAGAGAGAGAGAGAGAGAGAGAGAGAGAGAGAGAGAGAGAGAGAGAGATTCACCTTCAGCAAGTAGCAAGGGACAAGGTAGTGAGGGTCGCAAACATCATAAGTGCGCGTAGGGTTGACTAGTGTGGAGAAACACAAAGATATACTTGGCACATGCAAACATTTTGCAAGATGTTTGGCAAAACATCAAGGAAATGGCCACCCTATTTTGGCTACACATGGAACATCTCTTGGCTGCCTCAAGCATGATAAACCCCCTCGATACCCCCCCCCTCCCCCCCCCCCCCTGCCCCCCCACACACACATCCTGTTCAAGATGATTTAGAGTCACTCATGTGCGTGGGACAGCTCTTGATTAGATACAAGGAGCTACCATGGCATCTTTTAGCGGTTGTAATTGCAGGTTTTAAAGCTTTCCTAATTTATAGCACCTAAGATAAACATTGCTCTACCGTTGTGTCTGCATGTACGCTAATCTCCCATCTGGGCAAGAGACAATCAGTCCACTCGCCTATCACAACCTACCAAACGTAAGATCCGCATGTGCCAGTTTTTGAGAGCTCTATAATTTTTTTTTGAGAACAGTTTCATAAAATCATCAAAAGGAAAAATCTTCTACACATGCTAGTGTAAATATTAAGGTACAGCTTGCTTGTGATTTATATAATTGCTCATGGATGGTCCTTGTGTGTAGTCTAGAAACTCTCTCTCTCTCTCTCTCTCTCTCTCTCTCTCTCTCTCTCTCTCTCTCTAATAAAGAGAGGTTGCTTGCTTACATTCAAGGTAAAAAAAATCTCCTTTTGATGTGATTTAAAAAGGTAAGGTTATATTTGACTCAAAAGCGTTTTAGGTAGCAACTTGCAAGACAAAATTATAATAAAGACTACCAAAAAGAGAATAACGTAATAGAATAGTTGTAGTTGAGGCTGAGGCCGGGGCTGGGGGAGAGGGGGAGTGCGCCAATGTGAAAGAGGTTGAATTGTTGGCTTTTACAAGCTTTGAAAAGTTTTAAGGGCATAAAACTACCAAGCCACAAGGCCTTGCTCACACAATGTTGGGAGGTGTAGAATCAACAACATTCGCCATACCTGCTGCATCTCTCTCTCTCTCTCTCTCTCTCTCTCTCTCTCACTCACACACACACACATAGTGGTCAATGCTCATCATGTAAGTGTGACCATTATCATGTTCAAAGAGACGTCAAACCCACAAAAAATTCATCAGATTGTGTGTGTGTGTGTGTGTGTGTGTGTGTGTGTTCCAGTAACAATATAGCATAAACACCAAAGAATCCTTTCAAATTAGAAAAGACACTAGAAACTATGTCAGTGAAAAGATGGTATAACTCCCATTCATAGTACATAACAGCCTTTATACACAAGACAAGAGAATCAAGAGCCTGAAGATATATAAGTCCACCATCTTTAATCCCGAGAACTTTGAAAACCATAGTTGAGAAGGTAACCCTCACCTTCACCCATGGAAACAACTAGTTAGCATTGGCACCGTATGCAAGTGATGCAAAGGTATCCCACATGTTATAGATCTCACCCAACTAGATTGTTTTCAAAGATAAATAATAATAAAGGTCAAGTTAATCATATATTCAAAGATGAAATCATCTACAAGGGGAAAAGACATATGAAGCCCCTTGTGCTTTACAAGCTCTCATGAGATAAGATCGGAGATGAGTTTTATGAGGAATTTTAGCTTTGAAGTAGACCACATATACCTGTTTCTTGACTCTACAGAGTTTAGCATTAATGGCTGCTATTTTTTCTATGTCAGTGACAATACTCATATGCATAGTCAATCTAAACTTTGCAGTCGCGTGTAACATAAAAATACATTTAGTAAGTAGGTCCTACACCCCCAAAGTCAGAGTAAAAACCCAAATGTAAGGTAATAATTATGAGTAGTAATACCCTAAATCATAGTCCATATAGATGTGTTATTCCATATTTTCTCATATGTTCCAAAAGCCAGGAACGTGTGCCGCTAACTTCCATATTAATGATGCAATAAGAAGCCACTTACGGCCACAAGAAACAACCCATATACAACCATAAAAACCATATACCCCAACCCATCATACCCATATTCAGAGCCATAAACAGCCACCTTCAATCATAACCATGTTCAGAACCAACCATACTCAACCGATATGAGCAATCTTGCCAAAATTTTAAATACACAATCACTAAAACGGCAAGAGAGGTAAGCTTGATAACCAACCTAGAGGCTCAACAACAAAAGTACACCGCCACAACAACCTTTCAAAAATTACAGGCCACTATCTTACACCCCCAATTATATCTGCCCCACCATATAGGGTCATTCACCAGGTAGTTTAAGAAGAACACCAATCATTTTCCCCATTTTAAAAAAAAATCACCACAATCACAGCAATAATTATCCAATAAATGAAAGAGAATACCACCTTCCAATACTTTATTTACATGCCTATGACAAACCGCATATGGCCTCATGAGCAGCCATACTTACCATATTCCACAACTCATCATAACCATAACCATATTCGGCCATCATCCATTCTTACCAACCATGGTTGGTTACCCAGTTGACAATTCTAGTATATCAACCATACCACGGCATCCTTACACGAACATATGTGTCATTGTCTTACGTGGGTTAACCCCACTATATAGGGTCATACATGAGATATTTAAGCAGAACTTTTATCCTTACACCCCTCTTTATAAAAAAACGACTTCCAAGGTCACAATTATCCAGTGTTTGAAAGAAGATACAAACTTTCAATGTTTTTTTACATGCTTATGACAAACCGTAGAAATATATTGATGGACATCCCTAAACTCGGAACGAATTTATAAGCCAAAGCTACAGACACCAAAAGGGTGCTCATACACATGCATATGATAAGACATGCAAAAGCAATTCCTAACTCACAAGGTGAGTAAAAAACAACCAGTGTAGTAAATACAAAACGATTTACCATAAGTTGCCATTCAAGTACCTCTACCAGCATATGCATGAGGAATACCAAAGAGTGAATCACAACCCATCAAACAGTTTGCACATCAGTCCATTTTAATGCCAAAGGTCGCCTGAAATAGAGTCAGAGCAGCCACCTCCACAATGGCCTTCTTATCCTTGCCCTTTGCCATAGATTCAACATTACCCCTTTGCAAGTAAAGCCACACACAGTCCTAATGTACAGACTGCTATACCCAAGTACACACACACACACCACCAATGCTAAGTGAGTATGTAAAACACACCTTTTTATAGGGTTTGGAGTAGGACCATCCTTCACACCCGTAGGGTGGACCACACTTCAATAGGGGAATGGTGCAACAGTGCCGCCAAGTGTGTGTGTGTGTGTTTGTGTGTGTGTGTATATATATATATATATATATATATATATATATATATAGAGAGAGAGAGAGAGAGAGAGAGAGAGAGAGAGAGAGAGAGAGAGAGAGAGAGAGCGTATGGAGCTAGTGGCCACATTCCTCCAACAGTGCCGCCAAGTGTGTGTGTGTGTGTGTGTATGTGTGTGTATATATATATATATATATATATATATATATATATATAGAGAGAGAGAGAGAGAGAGAGAGAGAGAGAGAGAGAGAGAGAGAGAGAGAGAGAGAGAGAGAGCGTATGGAGCTAGTGGCCACATTCCTCCAACACGATAAGGCGGGCCCATCACCAAGAGGTAGAGGTAAACAACAACGTCACCTGGTACAAAGAAAGGGGGGGGGGGGAGGAGAGAATGAGACAGCACTTAGGGGTGCAATAGCATAGACCAGTCAAGAGGGAGACACCGTGAGGTTAAGTGTAAAATGGTAGGGTTTGTAGAGGCAAGAAACCCACCAAAATATCATGACCCCTTTTAACTCTAATCAAGAAGAGACACACTCCTACCTCCAAAGAGGTCTTGCTACTATAGATTCAGAGTCTCAACAAGGGTTAGGTACCATTAAGGCACCACCCTCTATTATCCTTTTGGATTTATTCATTGAAATCAAGCCACTATTCACCCAAGGTCTTCAAATCTAGACAATTATACCAAGCATATAGCAAGGCAATGCGTCCACCCCACTTAACCTAATTAACAACCAAGGGTTAGTTACCATTAAGGTACCACTTACTAAATAAAAAAAAGCATAGTGAATTCAAGCCGGTTATACACCAAGGTAGCCCCCTGTCAACAGTCCCAACAACAAAATATACCAAGGAAATAGCAACATGCCAAAACTTTCCAGGTGTGTGTGTGTGTGTGTATGTGTGTTCAATATACGCACCATATCCTCTAAGTGTCACTAATTTGTGTCCACACAGTAGTGGAAAAAACTAGGAGTGGAAAGAAGTAGTCTTTCTTTATCCAGATGGAGTTTGCCTATGCTTGCACCTCCTTCTTAAGTCACCTATAGTCTCCCCTGAAACCCTGGAGGATGCTTGTTCTACCCATGTCTACACACATAGATGCAAAAGGTGGGCGTAAGCAGGGTCTTGGTAGGGCGGTATTACTAAGGCAGAGACAATACTATTGATTTTATTTTTAATAAAAGAGTGGCATTGAGGAGCACACATCTGCGTGTGCTCATATGTGCCCACTGCCACTCGCTAGTTTTTTTTAGCTTAATATATTGGCATTTTAAATTCTATGGTTCCAAGAGAAGTGGGCGCCAAAATGCACCTGTATCTGCCCAGTTTTTTAAATGCAAAGTATAGGAATTTGCAGGGAGAGAGAGAGAGAGAGAGAGAGAGAGAGAGAGAGAGAGAGAGAGAGAGAGAGAGAGAGAGAGAGAGAGAGAGAGAGAGAGAGAGAGAGAGAGAGAGAGAGAGAGAGAGAGAGAGAGAGAGAGAGAGAGAGAGAGAGAGAGAGAGAGAGAGAGAGGGACAGAGAAATATTTGAGTTGGTTTTGTACTCCACATTTATGGCCAAGTCAAAGAGCCACACTACCCACAATCAGTCTTACAAAGCACACAAGAATAGAATCAAGAAGGTCGAGAATCACGAGTACACTTCTAGGAAGGGGTTGGACCCTAAGTTTCTATAGAATTGGAGATACTCAAAGAAAAACAATCTAGAGGTGGTGCTGATGCAGATACAACTCTTGTGCTAAAGAGATGGATGCCTCCCAATGTCGCTCTAACTTGGGCTTTTTTTTATATTTCTTAATTTGCATTGGGTTTTTAAAAAAATTTAGAGAGAGAGAGAGAGAGAGAGAGAGAGAGAGAGAGAGAGAGAGAGAGAGAGAGAGAGAGAGAGAGAGAGAGAAGAGAGAGAGAGAGAGAGAGAGAGAGAGAGAGAGAGAGAGAGAGAGAGAGAGATCATTGTTGCCACGACATTGGGATCTAATGATACATATATTTGTGAAGACACTTCCGAGAAATACCATCAAAGTCTATAGCATCAATAATGTTGATGATGTCAAGACCAAGATCCAAGATGACAAAGAAGGAATTCCTCTTAAAAGTTTGATTTTTGTTGAGAAGCAGTTGGAGGATGCGTGAACCCTCGCAAACTATAACCAAGAAGAGTCCATATTGCACTAGCAAAAACAATTTAATCAAGAGAAAGTGATCTATTGCAAGTGCTATGCACATCTTAATCCTTCAACTAAATGAAAAAATGTGGACACAGCAACGATTCGATCAAATGTGCCTCGATCAATAAATGCACAAACAATGTCAATCATTGTAATCTTTCTTCCCATCATTGTGGCAAGGTTTTGTAAGCTAGGAGTTTGGTAGAATGAAACAAGCAGTTTTATTTTTAAAAAAGAGAGGAGGAGGAGGAGGAGGAGGAGGAGGAGAGAGAGGAAACCTAGTTGACAAGGTTGCTTTTGTGTGTAGCTATGGTGACCGCTATCGCAAGCACTTTGTATGTCTTTTTTTTGCACAATGTTAACATATACCAACCCTCTTCATCACTAGATTCTTCCTTGAAGTCCTATTCCTCCCTTTCCTTCATCCTGTCCCTTGGCTCTCTCCTTATTTGCATGAAGGTCTCTACCCGGCCCTCCTCCCACAAAAATTGGTGGCTTCCTGGGGTTGACTTCATTGACACTAGTTCCCAATTTGTTGAGTGGGCTACCTCTTGGTCTCGCACATGAGAAAGTTTGCAAATTCCATAGTTCTCCAAGGAAACCTTGGTGTTAAATCCGTTGAACCTCTTACCATTTTTAGTGAGTTGAGAATGAAAAGTCTACTCTAAGTTGAAGAGGTTACAATTGACATAGATCGGGCATGCTTGGCTTACCACATATCACAACATGGGTTCATTTGTTTTAGTTATTCACTCAGGTATAATTTGCTCAAAAAATCTTGCTTGGGCTATGGTAAGACTCCATTCATGACAGCCACCCCATCCACATCTTCTTGCACATCAGTGAAATTGAACTTTTCATTACAAAATCAACTTATCAATAGCCTTAATTATATTAAAATTTCATTCAAATAGCCCATTGAAATAGTGTTGAAGCATCAAACTGGTAGATTCAAAAAATGTTTTTGTTTTATAACACCAAATCATGATTTTAGCCTCAAGAAAGTATATAGATGCTCATTAAATAATACTACATATCTAGCGAGGAAATCCTTCCAAGTGTAGGTTCTGTTGAATCCTTCTGCCAGTTTCTCAATCATTTCAATTTCCTTCCACCTTGTATCTATCATCTCATCAGTTGTGAGTGTGAGGAATAGATCCAGTAGGCCCCACATATCTACCATTGTAATGAGGTCGGATAAGTTATTTTGATGCTAGGGTAGTGTCCCAGGCATACTCGATGACAAATTGTATTGGAAAATGTTTCTTATTGCATCATGAGTAGAAGCATTCTTGTTCTTCCTCTTGTACGTGTCTAAGTCATGTTGCATCATCATGTTGCTATAAGAATTTTCTATCTTATTTCTTGTTTGACGTGATAGTTGCCATGGAAAAACAAGACTAGGAATGGGAACATGGCGATCTGTATTGTGACACATCTACTTTAGAATTGTTGGTGGGTAGCTAATAGGGATGATGAAGAATTTTCTTCTAGACTTCTAAGAGAAATTCTTATGTATAAATGGATGTTTTTTTCCAATAACACCCCTCAATATTAATATCACTATGAAGTATTTTTCCCATATCAGAATCTTGTGTATTACCACATGCCTTCAAGATGCAAGGGTAGGCGATTGAATAGGGAGATATGCCCTAGGTTTGCATTCGTTGAAAGTAGCTCAGATTTCCCTGGCCTATCCATCTTGGGCATATCCCACAATGAGTGCACTCCAAGAGAGGACATTCAAGATAGGGATCTTGAATGTAGCTCAGATTTCCCTGGCCTATCCATCTTGGGCATATCCCACAATGAGTGCACTCCAAGATAGACATTCAAGATAGGGATCTCCTCAAGCACTCTTTGTGTTTTTTGAATTACACCACATTTGGTATACATGTTGACTAAGAATTTTCCAATATCAGTGCAAATTGTTTTTCCTAGATCATCATCTTGTGTAGTGCAACAAGTCTTCTCAAGATGCAAGTATATATCATTGCATCTAGTGAGATGCCTTTGCTTTGCATTCTTTGAAAACAATCGACATCTTTTTTGTCACACACATTTTGGCATAAATGCCGACCAAGGCATTGCCAAGCATGATGTCTCATTAGGAAAATTTTGAACTCTCAATTGGATCCTATAAGGACTTTGACTTTCGTGCCTCGCGTAACCACACCCTATCTTATGTCAAAGGTAATTGTTTGCCAATGTAGTTGGCTAAGATCTCCTTAGTATAGGTGAATCAATTTTCTACCCTTTGACTCCTGTTCTTGTCTTCTAGTCTTAAAGACTGACTAGTAGTCAATACCCTTGTCTTCTGGTCTTAAAGATTGTCTAATAGTTAGTACTGAGATAATACACCTGGTCATTGTAACTTGGGTTGGGACTTGAGATTTTGGTAACATCATCCCTATCAAGCACCAAACCACAAGGATGATGTGGCCAAAAGTTCCAACCCAGGTTATAACCTAAAGTAGCAACCAAACACCACTTTTGGCATGTGGATAGTAGAGTATATTTGCACAAACATATCTATAAGTAAATATATACACATGCACTGGGAAGATTTTCTAATGTGATGTTGGGTTTCAAATATGATAGACCGTGTACAAATTGTAAATAGTCAAGTTTGTGTGATGGTAGTCATGGGCAAGTACATACCTAGATAGGGTGTCGGAGCCTTGGATGTGGTGTCAAGTGGCTCCTTTTGGCTCTATGGTTTGTTTTTGAGCTCTTTGGAACATAAATAGTTCAAATGCGAAATGTGGATATGCTCATATTACCATGAAAGTTTGACACATATGATATCTGTCTATTTGCGACACTCGATATCATTAGGGAAATTTTGGACTCTCAAATGATGCCTATCAAGACTTTGACTTTTTTGTGTACACACTTGGCCACTTGAGATGGTCACATACATCTAGCTTTAATCAATCCCGATTCTCCTGATAGTGTCTCTCTAGCTTCGTATTCTCCCATTGGCACTACAATCGGTGTCCTCTCCGTTACTCTTTTATCTAGTCATTTTGTTAGATCTCGTGTGAAAATCGGAGGGGTTCTAGTTGCGTAAATCAAATCATGTGCTTCACTGCCCCTATGTGTGCTCAAAGAAGCTCTAGACCCCAATGATCCCATGGGTCCTACATTCAAGAATCATTGGTGACCAATTAAATCTTCCACTCTTATTCTTACGGGACTTACATATCCAATTTTTGGTCTCGTTTGGGTGGTCGTGGGTCTAAATTTCTCGAGGGCTACATAATAATGATGGAGTGGTCCACCAAAGTATGTATATCGTTCCAACTCCTTACGGTCTATAGAAGAGTATTTACGGCCATGTTTATCAATCATTACTACTTGGATATTTCTCCCCTCAGTGTATGTAAAAACATACAGTCTCTTATGGTCTGTCAACTCCTCAATGCGGGGTTCATCACATCTACAATAAAGTGTTTGTTCTGCATTATTGAATTTATACAGCCCCACATAAGTGTTGTCTGTATTTATCCATTTTGTCTCACTAACACGCCTGAGCATAACGTTTTGCTTGTCCAACTTGGGTGGTTCCTCCACTAAATCCTCATCTACTTTGTCCAGCTTGCTTCCAGTCAACCCCCATTTGCCAACAATGAAGGGGTTATGCACGGCTAGGTACATCATTCCTTTTCAATCAAACTATATATCTTTAGTATAGTCCACATCTACAAGGTCCTTGAACTTGCTTGGTTTGTTCTCAAATTTAACACAGTACCAGTCCATACCATCCTTATAGATTTTAGCTTTCAACTCTTTCTTGAATTGAAATTTTACATACAATAGCGTGACATCCGATTCTAGCCTAGAAGGACCTGCCCCCGTGGAAGTTACTTTCTTAAAGGTCACCATGTCGAATCCCTCAGCCATTATGGTGTATGATTTCTACAATGATGTATAAGACACAGCTTCCTCTGTAATGGTTTCTAGCGGATGTAGTGGTTTTTGATTCAGACTCTTTGTAGGAAATGACTATGGAGTGCAAGAGAGGGATGGAGAGATGGGGAAGGGGATGAGCACAGACACATATTGTAGCATTAAAGAGTATTAACTCTCTTCTCCTTATTTTGTATATAACCAAAACAATTGAAGTACATTGGTGGTCATTCGGTCATAACCTGGCCATGGGGCCTGAAACCCAACAATCAATCTCACCAAACCAAAGGGTGTTGGATGTTTTGGTAAAAGGGCCTTGCAGGGTCCTTTTCCTCATAAAATGTGCTCCCACCATGGCTTGTGGTCGCTCATTTGAGATGAAAAGGACATTGTAGACCTAATCACTTTTTTTTTCCAATTGTGGAGACCTAATCACTTTGAAATAAAGACATTTTGTGAAGGCTTTTAATTTTTTATTATATCCAATAAGAACCAAAAAATGCAAAGTTATTTTTAGACGGGAACAATCAGTGAGCCAAGTTAATGTAATGCTCTTTGTACATGCCAAAAACGGGTTAATGTTAAATTTTCATCTCATACTATAAATGTTAAACCAAACACCCTTTTAAAATAGATTTTTAAATCTCTCTCTCTCTCTCTCTCTCTCTCTCTCTCTCTCTCTCTCCACACACACACATATATATAAAGTTATCTCCTCAAATACATTAACAACTATGAAAAAACATTTCAATATGTTCTAATTCTTTATTGTGAAAGAGTACTTTAATAGTAACATGCATGATTCTTTAAGGCTCCAATCTCCCTCCATAGCAAATGAGATGGAACAAGGTGTATTGTAAAGAGGGATGCTTTTAGATCCCTTTTAATGAGGTTCTCTAAGAATGCATATGCAAACATTTAACAACTCAAAATTGTTTGAAATGTGAAATTCTAAGCTTTGTAAGTAAATTTTCAATTAAAATTGATAATTACATATTTCTAGTTTTTGTAGGTCCTAATTGTTATGGCTGAATTTTGCATACTTTTAATTATAAATTTCAATTAATAGATTAAATTTTACAGATCTTCCTTTACATTAAGGGATCAGTAAAAGATTTTATTAAAAAAACACTCCCCCCCCCGGCCTCCTTCTCTCTCTCTCTCTCTCTCGTGGAGATCATTATGAATTTTTTCTTTTTTAAAGTAAATTTTAAACTCTCGTGACCTCTCAATAGTCACTTTTTTTTCTTTTGAAGACCCTTGAAGACTTCACCTTGTTCTTTTAGAGCCTCATTTTGTACATATGACAACCTCCCTCAATTATCCTTTGTTTTTTGGCCTGCCTCGCCACTTTGTCTCTCTCTCTCTCTCTCTCTCAGGGAAATTCTCTTCTCTCGCTTCCTTCCCTTTTGTTTTTTTAATTTTTTTGCCAAACTTACAATTGTGAGTTATTGAATTCTTCCAAAAGAAATGTACAAAGAACCCTCAAGCTTGTGTCTAAAAGGTATGTAATTAAGAGTGTTTGCAAAACATCGGGGTCTTTGAATTTTTAAGTGCCTAAGAACGGCACGCGCTTGTGAATTTCTCACAAGTTCTTGATATAACACAAAGTAATGATATAGCTAGAGGGTATGCTGCGGAGGCTATAGCTAGAGGGTATCTAGTTGGTGATATCAAGGTGCCCATAACCTTATGAAGGGGTAGAAGCATGGATTATTCCTATGGCCTCGCCAAGGCTATAGAGTTATGGTTTATTCAATATTTTGGCACTCTATCTAAGCCCTATTATGTGAGTTTTTGACATTGTGTAGTCTCTCTTTTGTAAGAGCATTTTATTTCATTTTGATGCTTTATTTTGTTGTCGATCTTAGGTCAAGAGAGTTGGCATAGCACCAAGTTTATGATGGTAGCATTATTGAATTAAATGCATACATGTAATGGAATAATTATGTGATTATGAGCTGATGTTCATGGAGCATAGGTGGTGTTATACTTTAAGAATTGCAAGTCTACATTGGTGCACATCCTCAACCTGTGTGCACAACCTTGATGTATGAAGCACATTGTGCTCTCATATAGTTCATTTGTGCCCTATATGTGGGGTAGTTTGAAAGATGGTGCTTGCAGGTGCAACTTGTGGGTATTGCAAGATTGAGATCATCGACTTCCAGGATGATGTCAATGAACACCTTGAATCATTATAAGGAAGTACTATCTTTCTTGTTTTGACACTTTTGTGGGATTATCAAAATAATCTAGAAATTAAGTATGAAACAAGCATTAACTATCTAGTTTTATGTATTTCAGCATCTTATGGCCCCTAGAGGAAAGAAACGCATTGAAATATGAACAGAAATAGAGGAATTGAAGCTACTCTAGAGTTACATTTTTGCCTATAGCTTGGCCAATGCGATCATGGATTTGGGAAAGCTTGTGGGAGGTCTCATGAGCCTTAACACCGAATGCCATGATGGAAAAGCATGTCTTGTTGCCAAAAGCCATCCTGATTATGCGGAGAGAAATTTCGTGGAAAATAAAGCTTATGATTTATTGCAAACCCAAAAAGCATTACATGTACAACACCTCCATGAAAGACTATTTTAGGCTATATTATCATAACCAAAATATTTAACACTAGACTTGTAATGAGCCACAAAACTGGCTGAAGCCACAAAAATGGCTCACACCAGGATTCTAGTAAATGAAAAGTAACTTTTGTATATGGCATCAAAATTTCATGAAACTTCTTAATTATGGACTCAAGATATGAAAAAGGTTTTTAAACACACAATTACATGAAAATCTCAAAAATAAAATCTTTTACTTTTCTAATATTAGTAAATTTTACGTAAAATTGCACTTCAACACTTAACTTGGAGAAGTAAAAAATGTCGGCAGTCTTTGTATATGGGTTAAAAAAACTTAGTACATCTATCACATACCTATTGATGGATTTTTCAAAGAAGTTTGGGCCTGCTTAACAATGATTTGGTTTACTTTCTAAAGAAAGAAAAAATTGTCAATTCGCACAAATTAGTTGTAGAAGATGGCAATGGAAAGACACCTTTAGACCTTCAATTAGCTCTGTACTATTTTTTAGGGGAAATTACCAAAATACCCCTCTAATTTGAGGAAATTCCCAAAATACCCCTCAAATTTCAAAAATTCCCAAAATACCCCTGGTTGTGAGACTAAATTTCTCGAAAAATAAATTTTTTTGTAGGTCTTCACAAGAAGAATGATTGTCTATCGTACAAGATGCTAAAACTACAATTTGAGTTGGTTACGTAGGCTTTGGAGATGAATTGCTTCATTATTTTTAGACATAATTGCCTTTTTTGCGATGGTAACTGGTGACAAATTACATGCTGAGCACTCAAAAACGGATCTCAATTGTAAAAAACGAATGAAGATTAGAAAATCTTGAACATTCCAACCAAAATAGATACAAGGGTATTTTGGGAATTTTTTAAATTTGAGGGGTATTTTAGGAATTTCCTCAAATTAGAGGGGTATTTTGGTAATTTTCCCTATTTTTTATCAATTCTTATTGAGTGTTGATCATAATTCCCTGAAATCATTTTCTATTTAGATAACTAACATAGTGTTGATTCTTTTTTTTACAAAACTCACAAAAAGTGGTTGATCTTTTACAGGACTAGTGTTAAGATATAATCTACTCGCCATTGTGAGTTGTGCCAAAAAAACAAAAAGACTTTTTTAGGCTTCACAAGTTCTACATGAATAAGCACACGGAAATCGTATTTTTAATATATATTTCAATGTCATTTTCACATATCCATGAATTTGTGGCTTTATGATCAATGAAATTATTTATACAGAGCTGGCTAAATGCTTACTGAACTGATGGCGTTGCAAGCTCAAGGGGGTCTACCTTGAGAAATGTGAGTGTAGCACGTGAGGGGTTTTCTAAATGTTAAAATCTTTAAAAAAACCTCTTGAAACAAGTGATATATGACTACTTTTAGAAGGTGGACACCTTGGGTTTGTAGGGTGTTGAAAGGCTATCTCTTAACCTACAACAAAGCTTCCATCATTTGCACTCTCAAACAATTGTCAACGTTTAGAGAAGGTTAAAGCTCCAAATTCACAAAATCATGCCACTCTCTCTCTCTCTCTCTCTCTCTCTCTCATTAGGAAGTGAATGGGGTATAGAAGAGATACTTTATTTGAAAGTTTAAGGAAATTCTTAATGCTTAAGCAAAGTTTGATCAAGCCTAAAATAGAGGACAAAAAGGCCTATGCTGAGATTTTTTAAAATATCATTTGTATACTTTGTATTTGAAAATAAGCTATTTTAACCCAAAAGAGAGGTGGGTAACTGAATTTTAAAATGTCTTTTCTTCATCTCTCACTTAGTTCTCATGAAAAAAAGCACTTTTCATCTCCCTCACCAAAAAATAAGATTTTGCAGATTCTCTCATTGTATTCTCTCTCTAAAACATGATCCAACTCTTTCTCTTTTCTCCGCTTTTCTCTTTGTCACTTCCACCTCCCAATCATTAAGAGCCTGACATTCTATGCTGCATATATTTGGCAAAAGTGCAGATCCTCAAAGTTGCAAATCTACTCTCCCTCACTCAATTCCTTTAACGTCTCTCTCTCTCTCTTCTCTCTCTCTCTCTCTCTCTGCTCTCAGTCTCCTCTCTCCCTCGATCCTCATGGTGAGAGGATTTACTCCTGCCTTCACGGTGCAGTTCATTTCTCTCTCTGCTCTTGTGGGTCAAAATTTATAATTAGGTGGGTCCTATTCTTCCCTTCTCATGTGATCAAAAATTTGAATTTAAAGGAGATAGTGTTGCATTCCCTCTCTTTCTTTCCTCCACAATATAATCATTTTCTATTATCTCTCAGTACTCTCCACTTTTTTCCTCCATAGCTAGCTTTTTCTGATTGTAGTAGTCACCATTACATATTCTCTCTCTAATTTTCTTGATTAGCTAACAAACATGTCATTTAATCCCCCTCCACTGCAAGACATTACTAATAGGCCAAAACAATATCAATTAAATACTGATTTGAAGAAGGAATATGCTACTATGAAACTTGGCAAATTGAGTCCCAATGCTGCAGATTTGCTATGGAGCATTGGGTGCAAGGCAATTAACTTATGGGATGATAGCCACATTTACCCTAGTAATCCAATGACCAATGCACCACTACCCTTCTATAATGTCACTGAGCTTCTGCGTTTTATTGAAGATGAAAGAGGTGGACTGTTTGGCTAGTGCTGGAGATTGTATTAAGCTTTCCTCAATGAAAGGGAAGCAACTAAACATCTCTTTGCTGCCTATTCATCATGGCAAGAGAAGTCCGCAAAAGATCTATAAAAAAATGAGAGATAAACCCCAACAAGAAGACGAAGAAACTAAAGGATGAGATGACAAATTTCAATAAAAAAGTACAACAACAAAAAGAAGAGCAGGAGCTTCGACTAGACAATTATTTCAACTACAATACACTTCACAAAATATGCGTCAACGAATCGATCATCGCACACACGTTCCCCTGGGCTATCACATTCATAAGCGCAAGAGACAAGCGATTTCCTTGCTATCCTTAAGTGGTGGATCTCAAAAGAAACGTGTCCGTCAAAATCGCTAAGAATACAAATGTGCGAGCTTCTGATTTCCTACATTTTTTACAGGGTTCAATATGCAAGAACTTGTCTCAAATGATGATGGGAATATATTACGATGCTCAAACAACAGGACATGTCTCTGCTACAATATCATCAAGCCAAAGGAGTTCATTGAGCTACTGGATTATCTATCCAATGTTGGCATTGCTGATGTTATGTAAATTTGCGGGCAAAGGTATTTTAGTGAGCTAAAGAGCATTGTGTTGCCTCAAGAGATAATGTAGGTGTGTGACAACGTAGGAATAAGTTTAAGGCCTATGAATCTTTGTATAGAAGTGTCACGTCACATTGGTCATCAAACAAAAGGTTTGTTTAGGTTTTTTCCAACACCTTACAATGTTAGTGCTGCAAAAAAAAGCGCCAATAATGATGTTGCAAGCTTGTTGGTGGACTGCAGTACATGGAGGATTGCATGCCACCATTAGAAGACAACAAATAATTCTGCTACGTTGAGTTCAACAATTTGTATGTTCTTGTTGAATCTCCAAGAGTCAATGATTAAGATTCTATCAGGAAGAGTGTGATGGCAAAGTGATTTTTGTTATGAAGCTTGATGAGTGCCAAGTCGTTAAAGGTCAACGGCTTGAAAAGATAAGTGCTACGTTGATGAGTAGGGCCTTAGCGGGTGTCGTTGTTGAGCTAAATGCCAATGATAAGGGAAACACGTGTTTAAATGTTTAGTCAGATAAGAATAGATAGTAGCTGGCAGCTTTTCATCTCCCACATGAGACACATGAGTCCCAAAAATGGTATTTCAATCACACCGCAATCATGACATCATTCAACAACAAAAAGAAGGACATAGATTCCATGTTCAGGCCTTGGAACGTTCCAACTTTAGTGGAACCTTAAAAGTTGGAACCTTATAGGAGACTTGAAAACACTCAAGTGTATGCTAGGGTGCAAGCAAGGTGCAATGACCCTCTTTCCATGCATTTATTGCTACCACAGAAGTCTCAATGGGAACTGAGGGCAAGGGTGCAAAGACCAGAAAGTCAAAAGATGGTAAGGGTAAGGGTGGAAAAGTTACATTCAAATCTGTTTAAGGTGTACCCACTACCTAAACAGTGGGCTAAGCACTCCAACAATGGTTTCAAGGTACCCTGACTTGTGACTAGTAAGTTCCCCCTAATCAAAACATGGAGGATCGAAATTGGGATCCTATTCTTCCAATACCACTGATAAATGTGCATGTGTGCACCCTTCATGCTCGTCTACAAATTCTTGACAAGCTGCTTATGCTCCATATTAATTACGCTTGGAATATGGAGCCTGTAGAAATAAGAGAGAAGTGTATACAAGAACTTGAATCTATTCTATCAAGCGTTGGTCTAAATGGAGGTGTAATTGAGCTATCAAAGAATAAGAAGGCATCTAGAAGCACACAAGATCACCCTAATAAAGTATGTATGGGTGGTAGTAAAGCTAGGCATTTTCTTTCGAACTATTCTGACTCCCAAAGTCCCAATGAGTTTTAGGTGTGTAAAAAGGTGTGTGCCATTACCGCTTACAAAGGTAGCAAAGTAGCCCTAGGAATTAAGCGTGCTTGTGTGTGGCAGTCTACTGATGATATTTTTTGTCTTCTCAAAAGGACAATGCTAACCGATGATGAGATATCCACCTTAAATCTTGTAATCAATAGTTTTACAATGCAAATGGTGAATGTTTGGGGGAAGAAACACATAACACATTACATGGTCTGTTGAATAGTTGATTTTTGCACTCGAAATGCATTTGTGTGCGAACTAAAATTTGGTTTTTTCTTCAGCACATTATTTTTGCACATAGTGCATTTTTTATGGACACCTACAGTTCATTAGGCATTTGGAGCAGCCAAGAAATGTAGCACTCACACTATCAAGCAAAATCGGTGCATTTCAAAAATACACAACATGGAGGTGGTAGGAAAAAGAGCAATGCCCTTCACGAGATGTTCAATTGGTTCTACATAGTTTTAGCAAAGAGAGAGAGAAAGAAGACTAGAGAACAAAGAAGTTTCAAATATATAATAGGGAAAGTGGTTAGCTTGAGACGATCACAATCATATCATGCTTCGAGTGCAAAAGATCGATTTTGGAATTGGTTGGAGACAAGGCGGCGTTATGGAAGGCGTTGGGTGGAAATCTAAAAAGAATTTGACACCAGCCATTTCTATTGTAAAGATGAATTGTCATGAAAGGTGATTTGCTAAGGCCACAATCAATAGTCCCATGGGTCAAACTTGGAGTATTTTGAGTGATTTTATAGAGTTTTTAATAATTTTTAGAAAACTCTTAAGTACTATATAAATCAAAACACAACTTAAAGTTTATTTCTTGTTTGAATATTTTAGAAGATCCTCTCAAGTCCAAACATACACGCACTCATATCTTGCATAACGTGGACAATACACAAGAGCACACCACTATGCACAACAATGACACCACCGTCACTGACACCAGTGAAAATCCATAGCTAGCATCTCATACTAAATGCATCTCTTCAAATCCACATCCTCAACCAAAAGTGGATAACCCAACACAGCAACCCGCTCCAAACACCCAACCGCTCCCCCAACCTTCGAATCCAAAGGATCAGAACACTATGCGGCAGATTTTTGGTGATCTCTAGTCACTACAACATGAAAATCACACACCTCTTCCAGATCTCCCACCAATCACATGTCTAAATAGCCCACATAACAACCAAGAGCAAGTGAAGAGGAATAACAAGGTCTATTGCTTGAGGAGGATCCCTCACCTCTTATCACAAGATTAGGAGCTTAAGCAACGGCGGCACCTAGAGCTCAACCAATGGCTGGACGTGAAGCTCAAGCAACCGCAACTACACCACAAAAATTCCCCCCGTGGGTCAAACAAAGGTTCATAAAAATAATACCAGGTGATCTTGTTTCAGAAGCATGAGATGTCAAGAAGAGGAGGAAGAAAATGAGAGAGAAAGAAAAGAAATCGGCTGATAGAGAAGCACTAAGTTTCAAGAATAATAAAGAAGATAGAAAGAGCAAGAAAAATGGCAGAAAGTAGAGGTAAGAGAGATCATGTGGCTAACTTACACGCATTAGTAGAGGCAGACAGGAGAGCAAAAGAGGATAGAACTCACGTCGCCTAATCTACAAGCATTAGTAGAGGCAGACAAGAGAGCGAAAGAGGATAGAACTTAGGTCACCCAACAAGAAAAGGCTGAGAGCTCAAGACCTTCAAAAATTTCTCAAAGAGCAAAAAAATGTGCTAAAAAGAAAAAGGACAAGCTCACACCTGAAGAGCAATATGTCCAGGAGGAGAGGGAAAAAGAGTACAAAAACGACCCTCCTCAATGGACCACACAAGCGGCTTCTCCACCATGGCCAACAACGTAAAAGAAAGAGCGATGGAAGCCAGGCACGTTTGCTTTATGTGTGATCGAGAGATATCAAAAGAGCACTGAGCCAATAATACCAAAAGCACCCTTTTCTCGGGTGGTGAGAGAAATAGTGGATGAGTATTCAGATTTGGTTACATGTATACAACGCATAGCTCTATTGGCCTTACAGGAATCCATCGAGGACATTTTGGTGCAGCTATTCCAAGATGGCATTTCATGTATGGTGCATGCTAAGTGAATTACGTTGAAAAATACAAATCTAGCTCTAGCAATCAATCTGAGAAATGAAGGGTGCCTCCATAAGAATTAGTTTACCCCATGTAAACTCTGTTAATGAGATTTGTAATCTTTTCGTACAATATGAGTGAGTCAAATTTCTAGCATTCGCAACTGTAATAATTCATTGTGTACATTGAGTTCTTGAAGCATTTGAAATAATCAAGTTGTTAGACGTCACACCTCCTCGACCATGCAAGCACCAGACGGACGTGGGACGCCTCCCGATGACCTTTTTGCAAAATGAAGTGATTTTGGGTGCTCACAGAGGCCGCGGTACTGCCACGTTGCACAGTGATGCTCGTTGGTGCCAAAAAAGGTCCCGTGCACGACACGCTGGACCAGTTTTGACGAGGTCAAAATTGGTCTCTGCTCGTCGTGGCGCACAGAACCTTTTTTTGGCTCGTGCGACGCCACCGAGCATCATCGTGCAACGTGGCACTTCTGTAACCTCCATTCATACTCGAAATCGCCTTGTTTCACAAAAAAGTCACCGAGAGCTACCCCTCATCCGTCGGGTGCTTGGATTGTCAAGGAGGAGTGCACATGTTGCAAAAGTAAAAATTTATTCACCAATATGAGCAATAAAAAAAGAGAGTACAAAAAGTGACAAAAAACAATAAAAAGGATAAATTTATTCTATATTGCTTTGGATATTCCATCATGGCTTGTTGGTTTTCTTGTAAACTACATCTCTGGGTATAGGCAAATGGCAGACTTTGACACTAAGGGCTTTTACAATATCCTTTGGGTTTGTCACCCCTTGACCTAGGCTTAAGGCACAATGGGAGAGGATTGAGCGAGGGTACTTGCCTGTAAGGGCATACAATGCCGCTTGCCGGTCTACCAAGATACACTTGTGAGAATTAAGGGTAAGGGAATCTTTAGTAAGGATGACACTTAATACTTTGCACTTGAGTATCTACGCAAAACCATGGTTGGAGAACTTTGTGTGAGAAACTCAAAGAATGGATGGCCCCAAGTGGCTAAGGTAGTGCCACGAGAGCTATCTCGACCCCTAGGAACATTGCCTGAATCTCCAGTACGCACTGCAAACTTATCAACATGGTATGCGGTCTGCAAAAAAATTTAAACGACTTTAACACTTTTTGTAAGGAACAATAGACTATGAACTAGGTTGAAAAATTCTTACCTCAGGTTTTTCATCCATCTCTTCAAGAGTTTTCCTGGTAAGGTTGATGCTAGAGTGATCTTCTCCATCCATAGTGATCAACGGTTTGTGTGGATAGAAACCGCTTATCGGGATGCTTTCATAAAGTGAGGCACGTGATTTGATTTCTATATGTGTACTTGCCAATGTTTGTACCAACTTTTGATCGTTTTTACTAAGGAGGAAAGAGAGGCTTGTTGGGAGGCCTTGGTCTTCATAGTCAATTTGAAATTTGACCTTCTCTTGGTTTCCACTGGGATCCTTCGTACCTGCATAGATAGCAAGCACTAAGAGTGACTCATCTTCTTTTGAGTCCTAGCGTCTTTGTAATGTCATTAAGGAACAAAAAGTGACGACCATCCACCACCACTCCATGCAAAGTGAGAATTTGGAGCTCAAGAACTACCTCCAACACCTCGTCTCCCTATATCATCTGATCTTTTTCCGTAGTGGAGCTGGGATTTTGCATGAGGACGAGTGCGGTAGATGCTTCATCCTACTCATCAACCTCTTTGATAACTTCATTTGATTCCTCCACAATGGTCACAGACGGTTTCTAGCTAGCCTTTTCCTTTGATTTTTCCTTCTCTATGTCTTCAAGCACAAGCCAGACCAGAACCATGTCCCAAGAGATGAGTTGGGTGCCTATGCACCCCATGCCCAATTCTATGAGATCATCCTCATCCTTTGTCCTGCAGTCCCGCTCAATAAGCCCTTTAATAAACCTCAACAAGCGATAGAAAAACATTTTGTCGGCCGCATAGAGATGTTTGAGAAAATCCACTAGCAACCATGCCATGTTGGATCCCTCAAGACTATTGCACATTTTTTCATGTGTTCCTTCATGTACTCAAGAAAGCTTTGGAACCCCTCTACACAAAGGTTAGTAGTGGCATGCATGCCAATTGTCCCCTCAAACACACTTACTAGTTCATGTGTACAATCTGTAAGTCCTATCTTTTCTAGTTGTGTAAGAAGTGCATCAAAAGATGTCTCCATGGGTTTGTTTGCGAAGAAGATGGGAAGAGAGCTGAAAGCTAGAGTTTTATAAATGTGAGAAAAGAAGTTTGAAACCTAGAAAATCACTTTTATACTCAATTTCACTTTTTAAAAGCACTTAAAATTAAGATCAAATTAAATTAAAACTATAATTATAAACAAAATCAAACGACAAGACATTGAAAGACACCAACATTGAAAGTATTCACGCCCCAAATTAAAAAACTTGCACATTTTAAATCAAAATTTTGAACAAATTAAGAATGAAAAAGATTCAAAACACCATATGTATTAATGGGAGCAAAATCTCTTTCCTTACAAGCTTTTACATTAATACATTGCGAAAAACCAATGTTTGCATACAGAAAGCTCTTCTCTTTTCTGGAATGAACAACCTTTTTTTATATTACAAAGACATATTTATTGGGCAAGGTATATCTAAGATTATGATACTTGCAAAGGTAACAGATATTCTAGTCGTTATTCACTAAGATGTCATGCATTGCATCGTCGTGGATGCATATTTGCAGATAAATTCATTCTCTAGTAGAAACATCAAAGTCTAGTGCCTCCCGTTCTCCCTTTGCCAGCTTCCATCTTCTGTAGGAAAAGAAAATTGACAAGCTTTGCAATATGGTATTTGCACACCACATTCTCAGCAACTACAGAGCACTTGATTGTATCTCCTTGGTGGTTGACCAGCTTAGTCTCTCATCCAACTACAAGGAAGTCGTTGGTCGCACTTCCCCCTTTGCAAGTCCATATTGTTGGTGTCCTGTGAACACTCTGTGGTCAAAACATAAACACAAACACATGGACATAAACCAAGTTAGGGAAGCTTTGTGGGGACCATAGGTGCACTTCATTGCTAAATGCACATCCACCTCGATTCTCCTTTTGGTATTTGTGATCAAGGTACTATCTGGCTTAGGCAATTCCACACTCGGTAAGGTTGGTGGGTGAGCCGAAGAAAGATTACCATACCCAATTTTCCTAGGAGTTACATAATTATGGTTATTACAAAAAATGTCCCGTGAGACAAGCTCCATGGATGGACAACCAGCATAGAGCAGCTTGCCAAGGTCAACATGGATGGCCTCAAAAGTTCCTGTGAAGGGCTCTATTGGCTCCCACTCTACAAAATTGGATGGAAAAACATTTGCAAACATGAACAAGCAATGAAAACCTTATAGACATCAAAGAGACATATACGACAAAAATACAAAATAAACAATCTAAAAACTTGATAGAGAAATGAAATTACAGTTTGCAAGAGAACTCGATAGAGCCACTATTGTCTCTAGCTTCAGTTGTGAAGCAACATACACATGATTAGCCTTTGCAAGCTGCTTGTCATCATGGTTTTGCTTGAACTCCATGACCCTTCCATTCCGATGGTGTGCTCGAGAATCCATGTGTCTCCTTGAGACCTTGTGTGCACCACTTGAGCTGGGCTGCATTGTCACCCATATCAATAATTTGAAATCCATCGTCACCCAATGTCCAGTGGTGTCTTGTACATTGCTGCATGAAATGGAGTCAATGACCACTCCTAGGTCGTGGAGTACATGATGATTCCATGGAGAATAGTGGCACAACCTACAAACAAACACTTATGATTGACCTATGTACAACCATGTTCTCATCTGCACAAAGAGAAAGATTCTTGGTGGTCCACAAAGACGATTAATGTCACTTACTGTTGTATTGCTCCACTTGCAAGTTGGCTTAATGGGACAGATAATGTTGCAAAGTTTGAGAGGGAAGTATATCCTCCATAAAGAGGTTAATGGAGAAGAAGCAAGTAGGAACCCAGTGGAGGAAAGAAAGAGGAAAGATCTAGTAGAAGGATATATTGCACATCTTCAGTTTTAACGATAGAGGTGTTTTGTGAGGGTCATGTAGTAATGGAGAACTTCAACTTTGAGTATAATGCAATGAGCTTGAGGAGGGAAAGGAGGTTCAAACTTCTACTATAGAGATTTTGGGAGGGAAAAGTGAAAGGAAGGAAAGAGAAGCAACTTGCAAGGTGGAGTGAAGAGAAGAGAGAGATGGTACACTAGAGAGAGAGGAAGGGAATGATCAACACATTTTTTGGATTGACCCCCTTTTAGGAGAGAGGGGGGGAAACAAGCAACCAGCTAGAGAGAGAAAGGATTCGTTTTTACCCCACTATATAGAGAAAAGTTTAATTTTTTGAATTTATAATAGACTTTAATCTCTTTATATTTTATAAAAGAGCACAAGTTTGACCACTTACTTCTAGGCCCTGCCTTAACCACCATTTTAGCTCACATGAAATCCATCCATTTGTCCCTACCATAATCTCCCTTTTAGTCCCATGGAAAATAAAGAGTCCCCCTCAGACCCCATTCCCTTCCTAATGTACTTTCAATTTCATTCTTTGATGTTACCTACACAAGCAAGAGATCTCCATAACTTCAACTCTCTTTCTTTCTTGATACCTCTGCAAGAGAGCCACACTGTCATTGGTAGTGTTTGATTCCATTATAGATACGGGGGAGAATAATATAGCTTACCTATAAGATGTTTAGAGGTACATGCTTAAGAACGCTAGATATGGAGACAAACATTCAAGTTGGCCAAGGGCACCCACTTATGGAGGCAAAGAAACAAGTTATAGCAAAGGGTAGAGAGTGTTATACACAAGTTGGTAGAAACAAGCAAAGGGATGAAATTAGGTCAAAGGTACAAGTGACGGGTCTATGGATAAGGATGCTTATAGTCTGCAAGGAGTGTGCAGGCAGAAACCAACAACTCACAAAACCTATGTAAAATTACAATAGTCATAAGGTACTCTTGGTTAGACAAACAATGCTACAACCATGTCTGAAGTGAGAAGGTCATTGACCTTTTTAATGCCAAAGCTTTAATGTGGCCATTGGTGAAACATCAAGTTCCCTAAGTCAAAATACATCCATGGTTAGAGTAGTGTAAAACCTTGATATATGACCATCACATCTTAGACAAGATCACAGTTTGAGCCTTAACTAAAGACTCGAGGCATCATGCATGCAAGTAATGAGGAAAAGGTGTGGAGACTAGAGCTTTTGAAGTCACAAAAATTAGATTTATTTAACTTGACCAAGAAATTGATTTCCATGCGATATGGAAAATCATGGATTTGACAAAACATGCTCCATATTGATACACAGTTGATAATAGCAATCCATGATGAAAGTAATGTAGAACGTATATGAATCAATATTGAAGCTTGGTAGAGCTTGCAAGTCAACCACTTGGGACTAGGAGTTCATTCATAGTTAGAATCCATGAAATTTTTGGAATGGTGTCTCTCTCTCTCTCTCTCTCTCTCTCTCTCTCTCTCTCTCTCTCTCTCTCTCATTGTAATTTGTTCTATCTAAATGGAGCTTTTACTTTTGTCTTACAAAGCATGCACCAACCAT
This sequence comes from Adiantum capillus-veneris, assembly GCF_014529385.1. Taxonomy (NCBI): domain Eukaryota; kingdom Viridiplantae; phylum Streptophyta; class Polypodiopsida; order Polypodiales; family Pteridaceae; genus Adiantum; species Adiantum capillus-veneris. The sequence continues at coordinate 108,388,773 of NC_140951.1, forward strand.
TGCAAGGTACACCTCCCATAGCCAACACAACCACTATAGGAAATAAAGAGTATCCATTCTATCCTCATAAACATAGGTGATTTACAAATTTATGGACCTTATTATGTGAGGGCATTCGAACTAAAGAAGTGTGTCAAGCTCCAAGTCAGTATCTTGATACTATTGAGATAGCATGACTCGACTGCTATGTAGGTATATTCCAAAATCTTGGCAATAAACTAATGTAACCTTTGTGATTTTCATGCTGTAATGGAAAATGCAACCGACTTCTCTCTCTCTCTCTCTCTCTCTCTCTCTCTCTCTCTCTCTCTCTCTCACACACACACACACACACACACACACACACACACACACACACACACACACACACACACACACACACACCTCATGTACGATCTACACCATAGTAAGAATCTGGCTGAAGCTTTAGCTCAGAATCCCTTTGATGCAAGATAGGGCATTAGGGCACCAGGAAAGAGTCCCTTTGTGCATGCATTATAAGCCCTTTACATGTCCTGGCATCAAAAGATCAGTTTCATTCCTCACATATTTAGCAAGGAAGTCAAAGGTTGAAAGAGGGAAGAACAAGAAGAATAATGATAGAAAATTAAATGCCATAGGAACAATTACCTCCTCCTCTTCCCCACCTCTCGCTATCTTTTTATTAGACTCTATCTCTTGTTGAAAGTGGAGTGGGACAAATTGGCCGCCTGCAGGCCGGTTTGGAACAATAGTATGTTTTTTAAAATAAAACAAGTGTTCTCTCTTGAAATACTCAATCCTCAAGAGTCTTACCATATCTTGAGGGATATTTTGTGAGCAAACAAAAACTCAAGAAAATAGCTTAATGGTTATTCTACGTGTGTTAATACAAAAACTTTCAACCCAGCCGATAGAATCACTTGTACCAGGTTTTGAAATAAGAATAATAAACACACAACTAAACATTAGTCAACCATTCATCCAAATCAAAGTAGTAGGACATACTTATCATAGAGCCCATGATTAACAACCATCAAGAGCCTACATGACCCCTCTATGCAAATGTCCCATGACAAGTTGTGTGCCTACATGACCCCTCTATGCAAATGTCCCATGACAAGGGCACAATCATGGAACCCAAGTGAAATCCATCAAATGGGAGCACATACAATAGCCTTAGTGTTGCACATGCACAAGGTCCCATCCGGGCATGTTCTTGTCATGTGCTTATGAATGAAAATGAAAATAAAAGAAACACAAGTAGTAGCACATACAATATACCTTCTGTTGCACATGCAATATACTTTCTGTCCCATCCCAGCATGCTCGTGTCATGTGCTTATGAATGTAAATCAATTTTAGATGGAAAAAGCCAACGATGATAGCAATACAATTCCCAAAACTGGTCATGCATGGTGAGAGAAGAAGTGATGAGATAGAATGCAAGGTATTCTCCACAATGTAAACAAAATAAATGCTCCTTGCACTACTACACAAAGAGTAAAATAAAGTGAAAGAGAGACCTTACAATCAAAAGAAACCAATGCACAACATCTAGCTCGATCACCACAAGGTCGTCTAAGAGCAAACTTTAAAAATCTCTTTAGGATAAATGATGGTGCAAATAATGTTGCTTTGTTTATCTCTATCACTAGAGAATATTTCTTTGATAGTAGCTCGTCAAGCCACTATCCTATAATTACCCTCCTAGAAATAGAGTATTTTTTTGGACAAGATTTCAATAGCATTTTTATTTTATAGGATTTCAATAGCATTTTTTTAAGCCACCTCTACCTTGAACAATTTTTGAATATCAACCCATATTGAATACCATGAAGAAAGAACACCTCTCTCAAATACAATCAATAAAAACCATAACTAGGAGAAAATAGAAGCCAAGAAATTAAAGTTACGTGCCACTCCAAACTAGAACAATAAAAGCTCCCTTCTTTAGCATATAACCTTTTCGTTTCAAATAGAGACTTTCATGCCACTCACACGATCTTTGAAGCCTCTTTGGCAGGGCTCAATCAACATAAAAGAATAAGGGGATAATTAAATAGCTTAACATTCATTAGTATTGCATAAAATCCTTTTAGTGATGCATAAAGAGCATGTGCTCATCCCCTCTATCTGTGTTGGCTGCCACCCCATCGTTGACCACATAATGGACCATTTGTAAGTATGCTTATTGCGGAGCAAGAAACTCATCAGCATCATGTTTGGATCCATGGACCTAATCTTGATTTAGGATCTCCCTTTTGTGTACCTGAAGTTTGTGTCATATATCTGTGATAGAGATAGGGTGGGAGACTTAATCCGTGCTCTCTATCATACTTGAATATCTTGAAACAATAGGTTTGACTCTCTAAACACTCCACAAGGAGAATGACAATCACAGAAAAAAACCACAACAAAATGACCTATATTTGAAAAACTTACTTACAAAAAAAACAATGGGGAAATTACCAAAATACCCCTCTAATTTGAGGAAATTCCCAAAATACCCCTCAAATTTCAAAAATTCCCAAAATGCCCTTCAAATTTTCCAAATTTCCCAAAATACCCCTGGTTGTGAGACTAAATTTCTCGAGAAAAAAAAAAAATTTGTAGGTCTTCACAAGAAGAATGATTGTCTATCGTACAAGATGCTAAAACTACAATTTGAGCTGGTTACGTAGGCTTTGGAGATGAATTGCTTCATTATTTTTAGACATAATTGCCTTTTTTGCGATGGTAACTGGTGACAAATTACATGCCGAGCACTCAAAAACGGATCTCAATTGTAAAAAACGAATGAAGATTAGAAAATCTTGAACATTCCAACCAAAATAGATACAAGGGTATTTTGGGAATTTTTTAAATTTGAGGGGTATTTTAGGAATTTCCTCAAATTAGAGGGGTATTTTGGTAATTTTCCCAAAAACAATTGATTACATGGATACACAATCATGAAGTCAAAACTTGACTTTGTGAACGTGCATCCTCCCAACAGAGATTATAATGCTCCCAAAATGCTATTTTAGCTCTAAAGAAAATTTTTGTTAGCCATCTATGATGATGTGCATGGCTAGTGGCAACCACAAATACCAAGTAGGAGGCATGGATTTGATTAATGGATCTTTAAAAACTAATGACATGTACTGGGATAAGCATCAATGAACTAGGGGTAATTGCATTTCCAATAGACACTGCAAAACACTAGATGCAACCTCATTTAGTAGCTAGCTTTTATCTCCATAGTTTGGAAGTAGGGCTTTAAGATCTATTGTATTCATTACCTTAAAGGCTACCAATCCACTTTATGCTATGAAGTTGAGACTTTTCCTTCAAAAAACTTGAAAAGAGACTGTAGACTTTAACATGTGCAGTTGAAGTTGACAGTTGACAGCTTAATCCCATAGTTGCTCAAATTAATCCTATAGTTTCTCAAATTAATCCCATAGTTTCTCAAATTAATCCCCTAGCAACTTAACTATTAATATCAACATTATTTTTTATTGCATATGGACCATCCACACTACCATCAATGGCTAGTGGTAATTTAACTCTTGCATTTCACCTAGTCTATGCCTTTGTTATAGATTTCAAACATCAAAAACACAAAAGGATTCATTTGTAGGAGGCAAGAGGCAGCTACTACCACAATTTTTCCGACAATTTGCAGAACTCTCATCAATGTTGAACTTTAACACTAAGTCGATATTTGTAGAAATCATAAATATTGATGATAAAATTGTCTCTAGAAATCCATGTTGGCATGGGACACTAGAGGCAATGAGAAAGGGCTCAAGGCTAGCTGGCTGGCTACAAGAGCACCTACATATTTTGCTCCTCCAAGGTTCTCTCGATTGGAGCTTAATGCTTACTTTCATGGATCTAGCCTTGCTCCATAGTTCTTCTCACCATGAAGGGAGTGCCACAATTGGATGGAAATGCAAGCATCGTCCACCATAAATGTTTTCAAAAAATGTTGCCTCTAGCCACGGCATGCCGGCATGGATGGCTAGAGACAATGAGCAGGGTCTTAAAGTTGGATGGCTGGTTGGTTTGAGGCCACTTTTGGCTACAAGATCATGTGCATTTTTCTCCTTCAATGTGATCCCAAGCTACAGCTTAATTATTACTTTTGTGGATCTAACCTTTCTCTATAGCTCTTCCCTTGATACATATATCTTCTATTGCCTCACCTAGACATGAATGCAAGCATTGTTGGGGTATATATAAAGCCCAATGTGGTCGCCCAGGTAAGTGGGCGGGCCGCCAGGTATGTACACATATTCTTTTGTAAAAACCTAATAAGAACTCACTATGCTCTACACATTACAGTAGAGCGAGTTCACCATATCGTCGTGCTCTTCTTCTCGCACTCTCTCTCGCGTCGCACTTCCGCTCATACTCCTTCAACTGGTATCAGAGCTCAGATCGAGGCTCGGGGCAGCACTGCACGAGGCTAGAGTCACCAACTCAGATTGGAGTGAAATTCGACAGGCGAAGACACGGCCCCAAATCTCGTGGGATAGCTCGAAGGGCTAGGTGTTGTCAGAATTTCATTCTGAGGTCATCTCGGCCACCGTTCGGCTTCGACAAAGGTCTGCGCAAGCCATTTTCGACTATGTGGTCTCGACGGGTGCAGATCCGACTCTGCAAATTTGGGGTTTTCGGCCTACGACTACAGGTGCTGAGGATATCGACACTCCCACAGTGTTGATTTGTGGCTGTCTACACATCGAAGGACGGCTCACAGTTCTTGGAGGCGTGTCACATACGACACGGGCGCATCTACACACAGACTGTAGGCGACATCCACTAGTTCATCAGGTAGCTTGTGTTTGCTGCTTGATATTCCAGATGTCATCCTGACATTGCAGGTACTTCCACATGGGATGTATTGTCAGAGATGATGTATGTTTGTTGAGGGTTTGTTGGCTGTGAGTCACGTAGCAAACAATCGCCGCAGCGGTTACAGCATACAGTGGGAAATTTGTGGATGTATGACTTTGTGGGAAGTCTATGTACTGTCAGATTTACTGCAGCCTTTGTTGAGGGTCAAGTGAGGTTTTATTGAGCTAGGGGATTCTCGAATGTTGAGATCCTTTCGGTGATACAGGTCTTGGAGCGATCCCTCGAGCACCCTTAGATAGGCAGCTAGGATGTATTGACTGTGAGTTAGACAGTTGGGATTGCATCTTTGCTTTACTGCCCTTGAGGCATTGTCGCAGTCTATGCTTACAGGACAGTGACAGGATAGTCAAAGACAGTACAGGTGCAGGACAGGTTTACCCACAGCTTACAGTGTTAGAGAGACAGTGGTTTTTTGAGCTGTTTTTTGGTCTGTTTTTAGTACACCAGAGCCATTTACAAAGGAGACTCTGCCAAAATTTCTACAGAATCTGAAGCTTTCTTGGTTCATTTGACAGGTTGATATTGGTTCAGAGGTCAGTTTACAGGGGAAACTGTGCCGAATTTTTCCCAGGAAAGTAAACTACTGTGAAGCGTAGCTATGGCTGGATCACAGGACACTGCTCTTTACAATATCAAGAAGCTGGATGGAACCAATTTCCCATTGTGGAAGCAACAGATTTGGCACGTGTTGGTACAAAAGAAGCAGATAAAACCTATAAAGCTCAACGGGATAAAACCAGAAGATATGGACGAAGATGAATGGAGTGAAATGGATGAATTGGCACTTTCTACCATTATGCTGACTTTGGCAGAAAGCGTTTACTTAATTCTGCACCTCCAAATGGTTTGATTATAGTAGGTGTAGAAGGAAGTCCGCTTACTGAAGAAACCAATAGAAAGACAATGGACAAAGGCAAAGGAACAGCCTTAGTTGTCAGGGGAAGGACCAAAGAAAAGTAAAAAGGTGTAAAGAGGAATCAGTCTCGTAGCAAGTCCCGCAGTGCTAAAGGCAAGAGTGACATAGAATGCTACCATTGTGGAAAGAAGGGTCACATGAAAAGAGACTGCAGAGAATGGAAAGCAGAAAAAGGCAAAGAGAAAGCTGAAAACCATGGTGAGAAGAACAAGTCCTCAGTGAAGATTCAAGAAATAAATGTGACAAACACTGTTGCAGAGGATGACACTCTAGTGTCAAGAGACATCTACTTCTTGAAGAATACAATGGACTCAGCTCTTCTTACAGCATCTGATGGAAATGCACTGAGTGACTGGATTATAGACTCAGGGGCATCACTTCATGTGTCTCCAAACAAGGAGTGGTTTACTTCTTATGTGACCACTAAAGATCATGTTCGGCTAGGCAATGGGCAGACATGTGAGATCTTAGGTGTTGGAGATGTTCAATTGAAGTTTCAGAATGGCTCTTCTTTCACGCTGAAGAATGTGAGACATGTTCCCGCAATTACAAAGAGCTTGTTCAGCACAGGTTTACTTGATGATGTTGACTACGTCACCACTTTTGGACAGAACATGTGGAAGATATCCAAGGGTTCTATTACAGTAGCACATGGAGTAAAGTCTGGAGGACTTTACATGATTTATGTATCAAATGTCTCTAAAAATGTCATCAATGTAACCGAGCAGCCGAACGTTTCTTTGTGGCATAGCCGGTTAGGACATATGTCCAAGAAGGGAATGGAAATCTTGTCTCGTTCTGGTTATTTGCCTGGCTTTTCATTTAATGATTTTGAATTCTGTGAACATTGTCTGTATGGTAAGCAAACACAGCAGCCACATAAGAATAGAAGCAGTAGAAGAGATACACAGTTGGCACTTGTTCATAGTGATTTGTGTGGACCTATGCCTAACATATCTCTAGGGGGAGCTTCTTACTTTATGACATTTATAGATGATTACTCGAGGAAAGTATGGGTTTACTTTCTCAAGCACAAGGATGAAGCGTTTAGTGTTTTCAAAACGTTTGTGACACTTGTGGAGAATCAGAGTGGCAAGAAGCTTAAATGCTTACGCACTGACAATGGTGGAGAGTATGTTTCAAAGGCCTTTCAGGACTTTTGTGAGTCAAAAGGTATAAAACGTGAACTTACTGCTCCTTACAATCCTCCTCAAAATGGTGTTTCTGAGAGGACGAATAGGACCATACAAGACAAGGTCAGAAGTATGTTGTCTAATGCACAGCTGCCAAATGGGTTTTGGGCTGAAGCTGTATCAACAGCTGTTCATCTTGTAAATAGATCTCCTAGCAAGGTTTTGGAGAAGGATTAAGTCTCAGAGATGGTATGGTCAGGCAAAATGCCCTCATACAAGCATCTCAGAGTATTTGGCTATGAGGCATATACTCACGTTCCAAAGGAATTTAGGAACAAACTTGAGCCAAAGAGTAGAAAGTGCATCTTTCTAGGCTATGGTAATTCTGGTGAGATGGGGTACAAACTTTGGGATCCCGAATCCAGAAAGGTTGTCCGCAGCAATGATGTTCACTTTAATGAATCCAAATATCATTCTAAACCAGAGAGGGTTGAAGAGATTAGAAGAGTTGTCTTCCAAGAAGATGGACCTGCACGTGCAAGACAAAATGTCAGGGCTCAAGAGGAGCAAGGACAAGATAGAGTGGAACCACATGTTGTGGCTGAGCCTGAGCCACCTATTGTGCGTAGATCTGGACGTGTCACACGACCTCCTGATAGGTTTGTTCCATCTATGAACTATGTCATGTTGACTGATTGCAATGAGCCTTCATGTAACAAGGAAGCAGTGCAAATGAAGGACTCCGGGAATTGGCAATTGGCCATGCAGTCAGAGATGACAGCTCTGCATAAAAACCAGACATGGAAGCTAGTTAAATTACCACGGGGCAAAAAGGCTCTACCCTGTAAATGGGTTTACAGGTATAAGATCACCGCTCATGATAGTCAGCCAAAGTACAAAGCAAGGCTTGTTGCCAAGGGCTTTAAGCAAGAACAAGGCATTGACTTTGATGAAGTCTTCTCTCCGGTGGTCAAGATGACTACATTGAGATGCTTTCTTGCATTGGTTGCCATATTAGATTTGGTGTTGCACCAAATGGATGTCAAGACAGCGTTCTTGCATGGTGATTTAGATGTGGAAATTTACATGCAGCAGCCAGAAGGGTTTGTTGAGAAAGGCAAGGAAGATTGGGTATGCCAGTTGTTAAAGAGTCTTTATGGCTTAAAACAATCACCGAGGGCATGGTACCATAAATTCCACAAGTTTATGCTTTCTCAAGGCTACAAACGTAGTGATTTCGATCACTGTCTATATACAAAGAAGGCTAAGGATGGCAGTTGGCTGATCCTTATTTTGTATGTGGATGACATGTTGATTGCTGGCAAGCACTTGGAAGAAATTTCAGCTTTGAAGTCAAAGATGGCAAAATCGTTTGACATGAAAGACATGGGTGAGGCAAGTCATATACTTGGTATGCGCATTGAGAGAGACAGATCAAAGAAGTTGATTTGGTTATCTCAAACAGAGTATATTGACAAGGTTTTGCAACGTTTCAATATGGAGAAGGGAAAGGCATTTAGTGTTCCATTGCCACCATATGTGAAACTTAGCAAACAAGATTGTCCTGTGTCTGAGGAAGAACAGGCTGAAATGGATAAGATTCCATATGCGTCTGTAGTGGGTAGTTTGATGTATGCAATGATTGCTACTCGCCCAGACATTGCATTTGCAGTGGGAGTAGTAAGTCGATACATGTAAAACCCAGGCAAGAAACATTGGGAGGCAGTGAAAGGAATATTGAGATACCTGAAAGCTACAGAGAGTATGCGTATATGCTATGGGAGGAAGGAGCTAAGTGTAAAGGGTTTTACAGACTCAGATTATGCAGGTGACTTAGACAACCGAAGGTCTAGGTCAGGGTATGTCTTGACATTGGCTGGTGGAGCAGTATCATGGTGTTCTAGATTACAAGATTGTGTTACTCAGTCTACTACAGAGGCTGAATATGTTGCAGCATCAGAGGCATGCAAAGAATCAATTTGGCTTAATCGACTAGTAACAGATTTGGGAATCAAAGAAGAGATGCCTGTGTTATATTGTGATAGTCAAAGTGCTATACAATTGGCTCGCAATCCAGTTTATCACTCAAAGACAAAGCATGTGGATGTGAAGTATCATTTCATCAGAAAAATGCTCGAGGATAAGAAACTTCAGCTTGTCAAAGTTCACACCACAGAAAATCCTGCTGATCTACTTACAAAAGGACTTCCCTCAGAGAGCTTTGCGCATTTTCGCAAGCAGTTAGGTGTAGGGTAGTACATCACTTCTCTACATCTCTTGTATATTAGCTTGTATAGTAGCTTCTCTCACACTTAAAGTACCACATTGGACTTTAAGTGGGAGGTTGTTGGGGTATAAAGCCCAATGTGGTCGCCCAGGTAAGTGAGCGGGCTGCCAGGTATGTACACATATTCTTTTGTAAAAACCTAATAAGAACTCACTATGCTCTACACATTACAGTAGAGCGAGTTCACCATATCGTCGTGCTCTTCTTCTCACACTTTCTCTCGCGTCGCACTTCCGCTCGTACTCCTTCAAGCATAGTCAAGTATGTCAGAGTATGCTAAGTATGCAATCCAAGATGCAAGTACACAATTATGTAGTGCATGCACATGATGTAGGTATGCAAAAAACAATAGGAGGGGAAAACCAATCAAAGGATGTTGGGAGGGGCAAAGGATTCAACATCTGGCATTTGGAAGTTCTGATGGTTCATTTCATGCATTCTTTTTTTTTTAAAGGCATAAATATATTAAAACCAAATGTGCATGGTTGCATTATAGGCTTTAGCCAAACCAAAACAAGGTTTACACCATGTTCACAAACCATGATGAAATTATAAAAGTCTAGACAAAAGCTTATGAATACAAACTTTTTGTTTGGCACGTTGCGACCTCATGGGTAGAAGCATTATATTCATTGAGCATTATATTTGGAACGGTTGATGGTTTCATGAAGGACAAAGCAAGCCTCGAGATGCTATGATCTATCTCGAACAATGGGGATATTGAAGCGCAAGTGTGGAGGACACCATCATTTTGTTCTCTTTGGTGCCCACGATATGCTTCTACTACACTGTAAATAGTTATCCATGCCTCCGTCTGTACACACATCAATACAAAAAGCATACCAAAAGGAGCGCCAATCTTTGGGGCCAGCATCTCTAGGCACAAAACTCCATTGGGCCGTGTCGAATCAGTTGTGAACTGTAAATTGTTGTGAGGTGAATCTCTATTGTGTCGTGGTAGAATCTTGACTTAGAGTGTCCAAGTTTGTTACACTGGTATCAGAGCACGGCCGATTTCTCTTCTACCGGGAAATTCGATGCTTTTCTCGTGGCACTTATGGATTCCAACAACAAACACTCGACTTCCTCTGCATCTGGGGATGCGAGAAGAGATCACTAAAAAGATTCTCACAAAGAGTACGGCCCACCTCAGCCTACTCAGGCAGAGATTGAAGAGATGAACGTCAAAAAGAATGACAAAAAGTAGAAGAAAGGAACTGACTTCCTGGGTTATTTGGGTCGTCAATCTACTTTTGCCTCCATAAGAAAGCAGAAGAAGCATGTGGAATTTGAAGGAGTATGCAGTTCTTCTTCTTCTGATAGTTCTTCTAGCTCTTTTGACTCGAGAAAAGAAGACAGGAAAGGAAAAAAAGCGAAGCAAAAAGGAAAGCTTCAAAAAGGGCAAGAGAAAGGTAAAGAAGCCTAAATTTTGCCCAATTTTTGAAAGTTCTACAGAGGACTTGTCTTCAGATAGTTCGAACTCCGACGACCACAAATTTTACGCAAAGAAGAAGAATTTTTATAAAGCCAACCAGTATGACTTTCTCAAAGATAAAAGCAAGAAAGTTTCAGAATTTAAAGAAGGTGGACAGTCAATTAAGTTTGACACTTTTTCTGGGTTCCAAGATGCTTTGAGGGCTTTCGCCTTCATACAGGAATTTGATATAGCTATCTTTGGAGGGCATTACACAGAGCACTCCAAGATTTGGAGGGCTACCTCTGTCTTCAAGGGAAATGCTCGAACAGGGTGGTCCACTCTTCTATTGAACAAGAAAACGCCAGTTAAATGGATGAAATTAAAAAAGGCTTTTTATTTCTTCTTGGCTGACTCGAGAGTACGAACGAGATATACGAACTGCTTGGAATCATCTTTGGATGACCAAGAGAGATCCTTTGGATGCATAATGTGAGAGATTTTGGAGCTCTTTTCTACCCTCTTCTTCATTTAAGAAGATTTTGTTTAAAGAAAAGATCGAGCGGTTTTGCTGCAGACTTCGTACAGAGATCCGAGATCACTGCTTAGAACAAAAATCTAATTCTGTTCAAGAATTAATGGGTAATGCAAAACGGGGTTTGCCATACATTCAGGAAGTTTGACTCACCCCACATATGAGATCATGACTCAAAAAACCGAACAAACTTCTAATAATGAAAGTAGAAAGAAGAAGAGTCCCCAAGAAAAAAAAGATAAGGATGCACGACCCCAGCTCACTCTTCGGGAGAGGGCCAACTACATCAAAGAGGGATTTTAGATGCGGTAACATGGGCACATCTCCATGAAGTGCCCTAAAAAGGCACAGAAAGAACAAAATGAAGAAAAGCTAGAGAGTTCCAAAGCAGCTAAGGAACGTGGAAGAAAAGGCAAGATGAAAGCAAGAATGGTTTGAGATTGCATGGGTATTGAGCCAAGCACCATCGATGAAAATACATAACTTTTTTGAGTTTGGGCAAAGTGAAAGATCAAGAAGCCCTGATTTTCTTTCATGGAGGAGCCAAGGCCAACTTCATTTCACCTGAATTGGCGACGTGGCTCGAGATTACACTCGATCGGATGGGACCACAAGTAGAGGTATTTCTAGTGGCACCCGATAGGGACGTGGACATTACACCTATCATTGGCAAACTTCAATTGCATTGTTAGGGGTATTTGGGCACAATGATTTCTATATAGTGCCCTTGAAAGATTGTGATGGTCTCTTGGGAGTCCCTTGGTAAACGCCATGGTCGATTATCGAGCGAAGAAAGCAACATTGACTACTGAAAAGGGCCGAACCATTGTACTTGATGTGAAACTTAAGGGCAAGTCTGTCCCTATTGTATCGGCTTTGGCCGTTTCAAAATTAATGAAATCCAGTCTTTTTTTTTACTCAATATTTTTGAAAGAGTTGAATGATGAACATAGGACAAATATGTTTGACCTTGATCAAGAACACAAAGATTTTCTCCACACTCATGCCGATTGCTTTTCTGAGGGCCTGCTAGGTGAGTTGCCACCAACTCGTCCTGAGGATCATATCATTGATCTGATACCTGGAAGCACACCACTAAACCGGCCACCTTACCGTGTGAGCCGAGCCCATAATGAAGAGATTATGAACCAAGTGAAAGACCTCTTGGAAAAAAGGGGTCTTATCCAGCCGAGTACTTCACCATACTGCTCTCCGATGTTGTTGGTTTTGAAGAAAGACAGACCTTGAAGAATGTGCATTAATGATTATAAATCTCTCAACAAAATCACCATCAAGAAGATATTTTTGATTCCTAGGATCGATGAAATTCTTCACCGACTACAGGGATCCTCATGTTTCAAGAGGATCGAATTGAAGAGAGAATATCATCAGATCCAAATTGTGCTGGGGGATGTCTACAAGAAAGATTTTGAGACGACCTTCGGTTTATTTGAATTTTTGGTGATGCCTTTTGGCCTTACCAATGCTCCAGCGACCTTTAACTGCGGCCTTTAACCGCATGATGGACAAGATTTTCAAAGAGTATAGATCTTTTGTCAACACTTTTTTTGATGACATTATTGTCTTCTCCAAGGATGAGGTAGAACATAGAGAACATCTGCTACAGGTCTTTTGGGCATTGCGAGATCAAGCTCGTGATTAATGCAAAGAAGAGTAAATTGTTCCTACCAGAGATACACTTTTTGGGACACATTGTCTCAGCAGCATGAGTACAGATGGACCTAGCCAAGATTGAGACTATACGTGATTGGCCCAATTTAAAGAATGTCCATGAAGTTAGAAGCTTCTTGGGCTTATGTTCTTACTACGGGCGGTTCATTATAAAGTTTGCAGAGGTTGCTTCCCCTTTGCATATCTAGACATAGAAAGGAGTCCATTTTTCATGGGGACCCGTAGAGTTGACTTCCTTTCAGACATTGAAAGAGAAATTGACTATAGGACCAGTTTTGACTTTGCCAGATTTGCAAAAGTCATTCAAAGTATATATGATACTTGTGGTCGTAGCATGGGTGTGGTCTTAATGTAAGAAGGGCATGTCATTGCCTATGAGAGCCAATTGTTTTCAAGGCTGGAATTGATAGCACAGATATATGAGAAAGAGCTTTTGGCGGTTATCCATGCGCTTACTCAGTGGAAAAATTACCTATTCATAGCTGATTTTACGATCTTTATAGATCACTAGAGTCTACGCTACTTTTCATAGAAGCAGCTATAGGAAAAGCAGATGCAGTGGACAAACATCTTGTCATAGTTTCACTTCCAGATTGTCCAATGCACAAGGACAGAAGAACTTGGTGGCAGATGCTTTGTTCCAAAAGCCGTTGGTTCTGTCTATTTTTGCGATACACCATAGAAGCTTTGAGGATATCGTCGATCAGTATGCCACATATCCAGATTTTGCAGATGTATTCCGTTGAATACAGAATGGGGAGGTAATAGCGGGATATTCCACTCGGGATGGCTACTTGACGAAGAAAACAATGTTGTGTGTTACACAACCGTTGAGGGAAAAGGTTCTAGCCGAATGCCATTGTCCACCATTTAAAGGTCACCGATGACATTGATACCACCTTTAAATGTGTGGAGAGATACTTCTTTTGGCCGAGACTCAAGAAGGACATGGATGATTTTGTACGTAGTTGCTCAAGTTTGATAGGCATAATGCACATGGATTGTTATAGCCTTTACCCATTCCCACCCACCCCTGGGAAAGTATTGCAATGGATTTTATTTTTGATCTCCCAAAGACACAAAGCGGGCACGATGGTATCTGGACTGTTACTGATAGATTTAGCAAGCAAGTTCATCTCATTCTAGTGAAGAAGACAGTCAAGCCGGATTACTTAGCGAGACTGTTCATTGCCCAAATATTCAGATTACATAGAATACCTAAGACAATTGTCTCTGACAGAGATCCGCGATGAGTTTGCTTTGGAAGGCTATTTGGGAGAGCATTGGCACACGGTTGTAGTTCTTGTCATCTTTCCACCTGCAGATAGATGGGCAATCTGAGATTGCAAATTCAGTCGTATTGGATTTATTGAAGTCTTACATTTTGGATCAAAAGACTCAACGGGAAATGCATTTGCCCTTGGTGGAATTTGCCTACAATAATATGATTCACTCTTCGACAGGGAAGGTGCCATTTGAGATTATTGAAGGTGATCCGAAGATTTCACCCTTCTTAAGCACAAAAGAGAAGATTTTTGAAGCCGACCTGTACACAAGGTACTTGGACACTGCTTTTGCCAAGGTTTGGGAGGCTTTACAAAAATCTCAAGAAAGACACAAAAAGGTAACAAATCAACATCATAGCGATTTGAAGTTAAAGGAGAACGATTGGGTGCTCTTATGTTTTGAGAAGGCACGCCTCATTAAGAAAAAGGAAAGGAGTGGCTTTTGTCCAAAGCTTAGCATGAGATACTATGGACCTTTCCAAATAAAAGAAAAGATAAATGATGTCTCCTTTATGCATGATACATGTGGAGAATTCACAATGCTTTTCAGTGAGTCTCCTGAAACCTGTTAAAGGCGATGTGCCTGGTGATGGGGAGCCAGATGAGCAACCCAAAATGGAGGAAAGCAAGGAGATCCTTGTTCGAGATTAGATATTGGCACATAAATATAGAAAGATAAAAGGTAAAACGATAAGGTGTTTCTTGGTTAAATTTAAGAACTATCCTGCATTGGATGCGAAGTGGATGGAGGCGGAGGACCTCGAAGATACTCCTCAGATTGTGAATCTTTACCTTGAGACATTCGGTTTAGCATAGTGCACTCCAATAGAACCCCGATTTCAGCTTGGGCGAATTTGGTGCAACTGGATTGCACGAGAGGGGAGTCACTCTGCTCCTTTGTCAACAGATTGCCCAGATTTTGGATAATAGAGTTACTGATGTCCCTATTGGGTTTCAGGGATACTATGAGCTAACAGTATTCTGTTGTAATGACTTTAAGATTTGGAACTCCCAATAATATGATACAGATTTGAACTTGACTTGTTTAAGTGCAAGAACTGAAAGAAGACATGACTGCATCATTTCGGTGTGATAAATATCTATAGACATGATTGCAATACGGATTAGTTAATCGGTCCCAACTAGATCTAGATGGGATTGATAAATACGTTACCGATTAATCATGGTCATAGATTTGAACGAATTTTGAATGTGATTTGTCATGTGATGTCCTATGATGTCAGGTGCTGTCCTGTGATGTGACTGTCGATTGCTACATGCGTTGGATGTGTTGTTCCTAGTGCGTCGGTACTAATAATTCGTGTCTGCTAAGACAGTTTATGGCCTCTGTCTGTTTTGCAGGCGTAATCGAGGGTGATAACATTGCTTTCAAGAGGGGGGTATGTCACAAACCGGTGACATGTCATGCCCGGACACACTCAACAGGCTACGGGCCCGAGCAAATGCAGCAGGCCAACATGGCATATTTTCAAAGTTCCCGCTCTTTGTGCTGCACTGCTGATGTGGCAAAGCTGTATGAAAACCTTGATTTTTGCGTTGGCTAAAACTCACCTTGGCTGGAATTGAGAAGGGTTTGGAAATCTTGCTTTATTTTTACAAGCTTTCAAAAGAGAGTTTTGGGGCTCTGCTTTTGGGGCATCCCTTGTAACCTTTAAATACATGGGCCACTGGGCCTTGACTTCGTAGAGCAGAGTCTAAGAGTGAGAACCCTCCCACTCTCTTGTACTTTGAACATAGATCAATACAAAAAGAAATACCAAAAGGGGTGTCAATCTTTTGGGGCAGCATCTCTAGGCACGGAACTCCAACGGGCTGTGTCGAATCAATTGTGAACTGTAAGCTATTTGGAAATGAATCTCTGTTGTGTCGCAGTAGAATCTTGACTTGGAGTGTCCAAGTTTGTTACACTCCCACCTATCACCTTTTTTTTTCATGTACAATGCTTTGATGTTGTAAGCAATGCAATAAAACAGTAGGTATCTTTTGTGAAATGTGTAAAGTGCAAGGTAAGTTGTCATTTTCAACAAACTACATGTGTCACGAAGTGCATGCAGTACAATAAAAGACAAAATAGTACAATAAAATACAAAGTACATGACACTTTTTGCTAAAACCTAGCCCTTTTTTGATTAAGAACCTGCAAAAATGCAGAAGTGCGAGCCTCGTCACTATATGGCCCGACTCTGGCCAGGGGGATCTAGGATGCAAATTTGGGGATGCGAGGCGGCTTTGATCTTGGCCGTCGGATCACGTAGTGAACTTGGGGTGAACTAGGGGCAAAAATGGCGTCCCCAGTTCACTCTTAGTTCACCCCCCTAGTTCACCCCTAGTTCACCCGCCTCGCGAGGTGTGGGTCGAACCTGGGACATCTTGGTTGCCACACGAATGCCCTACCACCACGCTAGCTCACGTCGCTGTCCATGTTGGCATGGCACATGATCATACTCTAGTTTAGGCGCCCCTAGTTCACCCTTAGTGCACCCCCAGTTCACCCACCTCAAGCTTACTCGCCTCTAGTTCACCGTTAGTTCACCCTTAGTTCACCCACCCCTAGTTCACTGTGTGATTCAAGGCGGAAATTAAAGCCGCCTCACGCCCCCAAATTTGGGCCCTAGATCCCCTCTCACCCAGAGCCGTGCCATAAAGTGAGGAGGAGGAGCGAGTTCAAATTTTCTTCATAAGGAAAACAATAGAAATGTGCTATTAAATGACACTCATAGGATTGCGGACGCCATTGGCGAAAAAAGGATAGTAGATCCCATGGTCATTCCACTAATTAAGGGCATGGTCACGCAAGGCTTAGTTATCACTAAGCCTCGATAGTTTTTACTGACATCAGCATAGAGCATCCATTGTCGACAATAGGTAGAGAGAGAAAGGTCAAGGCGGAGGCAAGAGAGAGAGAGAGAGAGAGAGAGAGAGAGAGAGAGAGAGAGAGAGCAAGCGTTGATTGTGAGTAGACGGACATAGTTTTGTGACTGCCTAAATAGACATAGTTGGCGTACGAAGCCGATGAGAAACTATGGAAAGTTGTCATGCATCACACGTTGTCGGTTGATCTACAAAAAACTAGGCCTCTCATGACCATAGCCTAAGCACAAAAGGGATAAAGGAAGAAGTTTCGTTTACACCATACATGGCATTATGGCCAAGTTAAGATGGGAAAATCCAATCATTTAGATAAGGGCAACACATTAACACTATTGATCTTGTGTAAAACTCTTTAACGCCCTGACACTGGTTCTTTAAGGTTCTTTAAGACCCTGAGAGATGGGATCCGGGATTGACAATTGTAGACAGGATATCGGATGGGTTGCGCCCTCCGATTATCAAAAAGTAAACAAGGACAAAGTTTGTAAACAAGGGCAAAGAGGGAGTGGACATTTGAGTTGGCCTATAGGATTCATGTTCACCACACAAGGCACATGATGCGTGTGGGCGAGTTGGTTAGGCCATCAGGGTTCTGGTTCGAATTGCCCGCTCGCAAGGTCAACCGCCACTTTTTTAGCATCGTTCATTAGCCTCGAGATTTTTGCAAAGGGCAAGACTGGTTGATTCCACCGCTCAAAGGTCTTAAAAAGACCCCGTGTCACTTAGTGCTAGCCCGGGGGGAGGGGGATTCAACCTTCCGTCAAGAAACGATCAAGAGAAGGCATCCACATGTTTTAGGTCAATAAGAATATACGTCATTAATCCAAAGTTGATTGAGAGAAGATATTCCCATGCTTAAATTAGGAATCTTTAAAAAAAAAAAAGCAAAACTCACAATTGTGAGTGAATTATATTGAACATCCCAAAAAATTACAAGGTCTTGTCATGCTCTTGTTAAGCCATGACATCATTCAAGGACCATACTTACATCGGCCATCAGGCTAGCCACCCCTACCAACCCGCCCCCTCCTCCTCCTTAGTACACAAGGTCCATAATCATGTCATTCTAAGATCTATTAGTTACTGATGACCAAGATTAGCCCCCATCCTAGGCATTCCCTCCGCTGAAAACAATGCACAAGTAGTCCTACACCCATCCTTCGAATGTTGCTTGCGTCCGAGTGTCCATATTAGCACTTTTCTTTCTTGTATAATTTCTACGAAGCTTGCCACCTCAAAACCTCCTTCAAACACACGGCGGTTCCTTGTCTGCCATATATTATGTAAGAAGAAGTATCTGACGATCTGAGTGCTGACGAGGAGTGCAAAACTACTTGAATTCTTACCTCCAAGGAATAGGTCAGTCTTGAAAAAACTAATTTTCCATGTTCTTTGGACCCACTTGCATATTTTCCCTGCGAGGCCTTTGATAGCTGGGCAGTCCATGAATAGGTGGTCCTGATCTTCACTAGCTATCCTGCACCCCAAGCGTCGATCTACCCAATCCCTCTCTCCCGAATCTTCACCCCCGTCGGTAGAGCACCCCACATAACCTTCCATAAGAAAACCTTCATGTGTTGCGGAACCTTTGGCTTCCATATGTTCTCCATTACATACTCCCACCTTTCCTCCGGCCATTTCTTTTTCCATAGCTTGTTAAGAGGGCTAGACCAATTCTTCTTTTGCATCAATGTCTGATAAATGCTTTTAGTATGGGGTTTCCATAAGAAACTGCTTCGGGGCCATTTCCACGCATTCTAGTCCAACTCCGACCGAACCAGAGATTGGCATCACTAGATTGTCAAGCTCTTTCATCACTTTGTGGACAAGCAAGACCTCCAAGCTATTAAGTTGGTATTGAGCAACCATAAGGTCAATGGTTTTCCAACCCTTGTTGCCACTGTCCCAAAAGTGCCCAAGTCACTTCAGACCCTTATTATTCAACTTCCTGGCTGTCTCAATCCAATAGGGAGTTTGTGGCGGATCTACAACTTTGGAAAGTCAGGAGGACCAATGAAAAATGGAGTTCTTGAAGTATCTGGCTTCTTCCTCCACTTTAAGACTCCTGCTCTCTATTGCATATTCTTACCAATTCTCCTGAGGTGCCCCCCAGTCTTAAGGTAGACCATGCTGTGGCAAGCAGTTTGTCATGAGCGTCCACCCCTCCCCATTTTCCACCCTTCGAGCCAAGTTTAGCTACTTCAATCATATCTCTGATCATGACAACCCAAACTTGATCCTATTTAGCCAGGAAATAAAAAATTTGGCACAACAAGCTTCTGCATGGACCACATGGTTGAGAATTCCAAGGCCTCCTTGATTCCCCGGCCAAGCAACTGATTCCCAACGTGCCCATTGCCATGGCCTCAAAGATTTCGTGTTATTTTTCCATAAAAACCTTTTTACTAGTTTCAAGAACTCTTTCCAGTGACACTTAGCCATCATGAGAAGCGGGCTAGTGAAGGCAATGTAAGGAATCATAAAGGCATTCATCACTTTTATCCAACTTGGGAATCGGAGAAGAGCATACTCCCATCTAATCATTTTTGTTTTGATTTTTTCAAGCACCCACTCAAATCTTTGCTTGTGAGTTATGTCCACCCCCAAGGGGGCTCCCAGATGTCTAAAGATATTCCCTTTTGTGACCATCTCGCCCGACAAGACAGAAGGGTCAAATGAGTCATTTTCCGATAAGGAGGTCAGGCTTGACTTCTCTATATTACATTGGGACCCTGAAGCTACTGAGAATATTTGTACAATCTCCAGAGCTTTTCTGATGATGTGGGGGCACGCCTTCAAGAAGAGGAGAGAATCATCTACAAAAAGTTTTGCCAATAGTTGGCTATTTCCTGGTAAGGCAAGGCCTTGCAACTCCCCTCGTTCCGCACTAGCTTCGAGTGTCATGATTAGAGGATGTGATCCTATGGCGAAAATTAGGGGGGCTAGAGGGCATCCCTGCTTAATAGACCTTTTGACCTCAAAAGAGCCCACAATTCTAT
Organism: Adiantum capillus-veneris; assembly: GCF_014529385.1. NCBI lineage: Eukaryota > Viridiplantae > Streptophyta > Polypodiopsida > Polypodiales > Pteridaceae > Adiantum > Adiantum capillus-veneris. Next base: position 108,408,814 of record NC_140951.1, read on the forward strand.
CGTTGAATAGGAGCTCTGACTGGCTTCCAGCCCCATTACACGTACCAGCCGACATAAGCGAGGCCCAAAGCCCAGAGATTCCATGAAGGCTTCTATATATGTCCATGTTATTCTGTCATAATCCTTGTCAACGTCCAACTGCAGCAGAATGCACTCCTGCTTTGTGACAGTTGCGTATTCGATGCCCACCATTGCTGCCAAGATGTTATCGTAAATGGACCTTCCTTTGATGAACCCATGTTGATGGGGTGAGATGATCTTGGTTAGTAAGAGGGCTAGTCTGAGGGCTACTGCTTTAGCTATAATATTTTAGGCCACCGACATCATCGTTATAGGGCGGCCAATGTTTCAGTTGAGAACAGCAAATCTGTTTTGGGATGGGTTTGATAAGCCCTCTCTTAACACTTACCCATGGCTTTATTGGCCAATCTTGTGATTGGGGCCTTGAGATCATCCCAAAATTCTCTATAGAATTCCACCGTCATCTCGTCCCAACTAGGGGACTTTTCCTTGCCAAGGGCTTGCAATGCCATTGAACATTCGTCTTCAGAGAATGCCCGTTTCAAGCAATTAGCTTGTGAGTGGGGAATTTCCTTCTTGACACTCCGAAGTAAGGTCCCTCTGACTTCTTCCACTTCTTGGGACTTGGTCTCTAGCCGTCCAATGATTTGACTGAGATAGCTCAACATCAGACCAGCCATTTCATCCTGGGTATAAACTGTTGTCCCTTTCTCATCATCGAGCGAACGGATGTGGCCCCGGCTCTTCTTGATTTTCAAAGCCCTAAAAACCGAGCTTGATTGGAGGCTTCAGGTTGAAGAAAAGTCTCCCTGGAGAGAAGCCTTGCCTTTTTTATATCTTCCAACTGCTCATTAGCAAGGTTAGATTTGGATTCGAGCTATCGTTTGTGCTCCTCCTCAGTAGCCTGCCCATTGGCTTTTATGGAGGTAAGCAATTGTACCTCCTCTGTAAGACGCAGAAGGTGTACCTCCCTAGCTTTCTTGATTCGGGGGCCCGAGGTTTTGATTTCTTTTTGGATGCTCTGAGCAAAGAGGTCCCATGCATTGTGTTTGTTGGGGTCGACATCTTTTTTTAGCTTACCCAGTGCTTTCTTGGTTAGATTCCTGAAAAGAGGGTCTTTGAATAGGTGTGCCCCTGTTACTAACAGTTTTTTCTCACCTCTTGGGGTCTTATCCTCCTCTTTATTCTTCTTAAAATGTATGTGCAGAGGAACGTGATCCGAAAGGCTTTTTGTTGGGACTACCTTCATCTCCATCAATGACGGTATCCAGTCAGCTTGGTACGAGCAATAGCATCTTTCCAACCTAGAGGCAGTGCGGGCATACTGTGATCTTATATTCTCTAGAAAGGAACCCTAGTCTTTGTGAGCTTTTGCTCTGCTCTGTCACTACATGCATGAGGGAGGAGGCTCTGGGCAACGTGCACAGGGGAGCATGAGTTTTTCTTAAGCTTGGGCATGCTCGAGCATGGAGAGCATGGTGGCGAAGGTGGCTGGGATCTACTGTGAAGAAGCACAGAGGTCGTTCTGTGTGGGGAACCATGTCCGTGTTGTGCACGGAGCCTGGCATCTATCCTTGACCTCCTCTTTTTGGTTGTGGTGGCTGGGCAGCGGCCCCCCTTCTTTCTAAAGGAGAATGAGGTTACGAGGTGTGGTGCGCTTCCATGTGTGGGCGACAAGGAGGGGCTCATGACAAAGCTTTCCATTTGCTGGCTTCATTCGTGGTTGGTTTTGCTTATCCGAAGGCGCATGGCTTGCTTTTCAAGATCGTTGTTGACTTCTCTGATTGGTTGGATCCGGCCCCGATGGGCAGTGGTGGCTTGTATTAAAAGGCATCCTTGTAAAACGCCAAAGGATTGTTCACAAGAAGATTTAGTAATTTTCTCATGTAGGAAAACGACGTCTTTGTCAGAGTTTTTCATACAATGCAGAACATCATGAGCTTCTACTCGAGAGGCGCCGCATACCTAGCTAGATATGATTGGGGGAAGGGGACCATCGGGCCGCCCACGGGCGGCGGTCCCATGCCCCCAATGGTACCTAGGTATGCGATGCCTGCCTCACAAAAGCTCATGATGTGGAGGTAAGTCACAATGTGGGAATTCTTGTGAGAATTTGTTCAAAACTTATTTTGGTTCCGTACGGCATTATTTGGGTTCTATGGTATCCATGACTCGAGCGAAGCATGGATTTTGTTGTTTTTGGTATTATGCTAATATAATATAAAATACAGCACTCACATCTGTGAGTTTGGCCAAAAAATTAAAAAAAGATTGGAAGAGTGTTTGCAATTTTGACACTTTAATGAAAAGGTAAGAGGCTAATTTAAAAAAAATTGACCCAAGTGTTCTTAGAATTATTATAGCTAATTACACATGGTCCTTTGCAATTTGACTAAATTTCAAATATCGTATTTTAAAATATCTTGGGTGGTGAACTTTGTCCGAGTTGTGCTCGGAGCCTGGCGTCTTTTCCTTGACATCCTCTTTTTGGTTGTGGAGGCTTGGCAGTGGCCCTCCTTCTTTCAAAAGCAGAACGAGGTTACAAGGTGTGGTGCGCTTCCTTGTGTGCAGGGCGACAAGGAGGGGCTCGTAATAGAGCTTTCCATCTGTTGGCTTCATCTGTGGTTGGTTTCTCTCATCCGAAGACGCATGGCTTACTTTTCCAAATCGCTATTAACTTCTTTGGTTGGTTGGATCCGGCCCCGCTGCCCTTTCATCGAAACGCACAACACTTTTTGGTCTAGAGTGGTCGTTCCATAGTTAAAACTTAAACACACTAAGGAAAGGTAGTGGGTTCGATTCGTTGGTTAATGCCTTAGAACGGGTGAGCCACGTAGCCAATCGTGCACACAACGATAGTAAGCGGAAGGGTAAATCTATACTAATAGATAATGGGGGAGGGGATTCCGGCTCCCCCCCTTGACACGCGTGATCAACAGAATGATCCGATGCTGCTCCGACTGGTGTG